>NW_011888814.1:8774841-8777077 GCF_000151845.1 Pteropus vampyrus | reverse complement strand
ATGCAATTCCTTAGTAGGGAGTAGGCATTTGATCCCATTCTATTCATTCCTTCCCAGCTCCAATCAGGGCTTTTGGGAATTTAGTGTGTTTCTGGGGTAGTTAAACCTTCAGCTATGAGAAGGCAGCTAAATAAAGGTCCTTGAATCTGACAGAGTTGACCCTGTGTTCCTCATAACGACCTTCAGGAGGTCAAGGCTTCAGATCGAGTTGTTCAAAGAGAATGAAGCAATTTTATAAGAAAAAGAAACAGTACAAAGAAAAATCACTAAAGTCTCAGACATCTATCTTATTACAAATGGTCATGATATGTTTTATCGCACATCTGTGGGAGGCAAAATATGTTCTAAAGATGTCTATATCCTAATCTCCAGAACCTGTGAATATGAGCCCTCATATGTCAAAAGGGACTTCGCAGATGAATATGATTAAAGTTAAAGACATTGAGATGAGGAGATTAGCCTGGATTGTGCAGGTGGCCTGATCTAATCACCTGAGTCCTTAAAAGCAACAAAGCATTCCTGGTTGCGGAAAACCAGAGAGATGATGGTGTCGTGAGAAGGACTTGAGCTTCTGTTGCTGGCTGTGAAGATGGAAGGAGAGGGCTTCAAGAAGCCAGAAAAAGCAAGGCAACCTACAGAAAGAATGCAGCCCTGCCAATACCTTTAGCCCAGTGACACTCATAGCAGACTTCTGACTTACAGAATTCTAGGATAATAAATTTGTGTTGTTTTAAGCATTAAGTTTGTGCTAAGTTGTTACAGCAGCAATAGAAAACTAATATAGCATCTTATTCTAACCTTCCTATTAGCTTTGCTTGTAAGCCACAGAAACCAAGTTGGGCTTTCTTAAGCAAACAAAGCAAGCTTTTCTGTAAGCAGAGTGTCTCAGGGAACCCAAGGCAGGACAAGCCGTGGAGCTGCAGAAAGGTTGCAGGACCACAATGAAAGCTGCCACCAGAAGTAACCTTCCTCTGCTCCTTTTGTCTCTGCCTCCCCATCCTCACCCCCAATCTATTCTATTCTTTTTCTGTAAACAGACTTTCTCTGCTACTTAGTACATAAGATGTGTAAGTTGACTCAGCTTCCCTTTGCCTTTTCTTCACCAGACCAGTTAGCCCGGGCTGTGACTAGGAATCTCATTCTCAATTTCAAAATTCCAGGGAAGGAACTTTTTGGCACACTTTGTTACAGCAGCCAAGGCTGTTATGGGTTGAATTGTGTCTCCCCCTCACCCCCTCCAAAAAAACATGTTAAATCTCTACCCTCCCCCCACTACCTCAGAATGTGACCTTATTTGGAAATAGGGTGCTTACAGATGTAATGAGTTAAGATGAGTACATACTGGAGTTGGGAGGGCCCTTATTCCAATATGACTCTTGTCTTATAAGAGGAAATTGGGACACAGACACAGACACAGACACAGACATGATATGCCCTGTGAAGATGGAGAGGGAGATTGCAGTTAAGAGATTGCAGTTAAGCTGCTATAAACCAAGGAATGCCTGGAGCTACCAGAAGCTGGAGAGGCAGGAAAGAATCCTCCTCTAGAAGCGCCTGAAGAACCATGGCCCTCCCAATACCTTGATTTTGGACTTCTGGGCTCCAGAACTGTGAGACAATAAGTTTCTGTTGTTTTGAGCCACCTAGTTTATGGTACTTCGCTACAGCAGCCAAGACTGATTCCAGTCTGCTATGCCTGGGAGACCACGTCTCATAGTACAAATATGGCTCCTCAAGACTCACCCCTATGACTTGAAGAGTATAGGGTCAGTTTCCAAAAAAAAAGAATCATTGTGAGCTGGGCAGATGCACTGAAAACGGTCCACTCTAGCTCCCTACACCTAGGACAAATATGATATTCTGTCTTTTTTTTTTTGTTGTTCTGCTTTCAAATATTTAATTCTTTTATTCTCTGGCATGCATTGCAGTATATATGGTGAGAGATATAAATCTAAACTACTTCTTTTCCATATTGTAATCTACTTGTCCTAACACCTTTTACTAGTGATAACCCTTTCCTCTCATCACTGTGTTGCTTCTTGTTTATTAGTCAATGTGTACTGATAATTGAAAATATTTCTGAAATCTCTATGCTATTCTATTCATCTAATTGATTTACCAGGTTCCTAGCATAGTAAAGAGAAGACTCTTGGGGTTTAATTTCCAACCTGAGTTCTAGAGCTTTATTCTCTCCTCTAAGTGTTCTCTCTTCTCTTCTATGGCAATTAATAATATC
>NW_011888814.1:8755361-8773606 GCF_000151845.1 Pteropus vampyrus | reverse complement strand
AAAAAAAAAAAACCTTTTAAAAATTGGGGCATATTTTTCTCCCTGCATCAAGCCGAAGAGAAAGAAAGCAAGAAAGATACTGAGAACTGGAGACACTGAGAAACAACCTAGCTAGAAACACTGAACCACACTATAAACTTCTGAACATTTGCTCAGGGCGTTTCAATACCCGGGGCTTGGGCAGAAATTCCCGCCCCTTTTGTCCAAGCCGAGAAGGCTAGATAGGAGAAAGAGATTTAAGTAAAAGTGTAGCTTGGAGTTCAAGAAATACAGATTTGAATCTTGGATCGGTGAATCACCATTTCTGGTCTCTTCCTCCAAGAGGCCCTAAAAGCCCCCTGCCCGGTATGCACTTCAAAAGCCTCTGGCGAACCGGGAAGATTCATCATCCCAACTCCTAACTCAAACTCGGACTTCTAGGTCCGCATCGCCAAAAGAAGAAAAAGTATAAAATGCACGACTCTGGCACTAAGAAAGCGCATTTTATGGTTCTCTCTCAAAATAAAAGGCCCTTACTTTTAATTTTTTATTTACGATGATTTTATTTTTTCTTTCCGTTCTGTTACTAGCTGGAACTAAACATTGGCTGGGGCCCCAGGCGGCTGCTGGAAAGGCGCCCTCCCAGGAGCAGAAGGCGCGCTTAGGAGAAACGGACGGGGTGGGTGGTGGGTGGGGTCAGGGGGACTTGCAACTCTGTAGGGATTCTCTCCTCGCCAGGCCAAGCCTCTAGTCTTAGCCCCCGGCAGCAAAGGGAGGCGAGAAGACTTCGGGGGACACTCACCCGGTGGTGAGGTCACACAGCCCAGCCCTCAGCTCGGACCGCCGCGGGGGCGGGGACCACCCACAGCGCCCGACAGCCCCTCCCCGGCCCCGCCCCCCGACGCGCCCGCGGGGCCTCCCAGCTCGCCGCCCTCGCACGCTCTTCTGCGTGCGAGAAAGCCCCGCGCCTAGCTCGAGTGTTTGTAAGTCCTGCGTAAAGCAGGATAGGCCGTGGTACCTAGCTCCTCAGATAAAGACGGAAGCGGGACGGCTAAAGGGCCCAGACTGGCTTGAAGAGATGGCTCTTTTCCCTCCCCGTTCCCGTCTCCCCCTAGCAGAGTGCTAGACACTGATTTCCAGATGTATCCTTGCTTACCCCCGTCTTAAAAGTTTTGGGTGGCAAATTAATTTTACTTCGCTTTAGTTTGGAAAAAAAATTAACATCAGGTTTTGGGATAACTTAGGCCTTTTCCATCAGAATTGGGATCTTTCGACCTAATTTAAACGGAGAGGGTGGCTTGTGGGAGGAGGGTAGGGCATCTGGTTGAGGGAGACGGGGCCAGGGAGGTATTGTGGCATTTAGGGGAGTCTCCAGTCCCCTTCTGAAGGGACGGCCCACCGGCTGGGCTCTCTAACCCTCCGTTTCTAGTTGCCAGAATGGAAAATTCATGGAGACTAGCTTAGTCCAGGTCAACAAACTTTTATTGCCATTTCTGGCTCCCCCTGCCCTAGCAAGATCCCTGCTTCTTACACTGTAGAAATAATGAGTTCTGGTGCAGGAGAATGGGGCGGGGGTGGGGGGTGGGGGTGTTACCTCGCCTCCTCTGCACATTGCCAAGGGTAAAGAAACCCCACTTGCTGGAGAGGGAGGGCCAGACAAGAGGAATGCAAGCGCAGGTATGGCTCAGTTCCATCTCTGCTGGCTGCAGAATATAGAGACCATGGTCCCAAACATTTTTCAAAGGGGGTTGGGGGGAGAGAGGGATGAATTTGGCTGCTGTTGTACCCCTTGCCCTTGCTGCCATGTTTCCATGGAAATGAGGGAGGGGCAGGATGTAGCTCACTCTGACTACCTGGGAGGATGGCAGGGCAGGCATTAGTAAACATATCGCCTTCCATTCCTACCCAGCACATACAACTGTCCCCAGCCGACCCCCCAGCTCACTGCCTGCTCCACTCCCTTCCCTTCTGGAGCTGGTATCATGCCATCTGGACTCGAAGCAGGGCTGCTGGTGTCCACTCTCCAGCTAAGTCTCGCTGGCAACAGCCAGAATCTGAGTGTATCGGTCAAGCCCAGTAGCAGCCCTAGTATAG
Organism: Pteropus vampyrus; assembly: GCF_000151845.1. NCBI lineage: Eukaryota > Metazoa > Chordata > Mammalia > Chiroptera > Pteropodidae > Pteropus > Pteropus vampyrus. The sequence continues at coordinate 8,771,533 of NW_011888814.1, read as the reverse complement.
CAGCTGGTTGTAGTGCCTCAGTGAAAAGCAGCGGCTGTACCCCCACAACTCTGTGCAACTGCTGTTCCCGAACATCGCTGCCCAGACAAAACTTAAAAAAACATAAATCCAAATGGATAAAGTTAGAAACAATACAAAATAACTCTCTAACGATGCCGAGGGCTAGGAAGGGGAGAGGAGGTACATTCTCCCGAGACTTGAGGCACCTGTGCACCTGCCTTCTGCCTGTCTGGAGTTTGCTTCTTCCCACTGGGATGCCAATGGGGGGCTGGAATCCAAACCTCCATTTGGCACTGAGAGCTGTTCCCACTGCTGTTGGTCAATGAGGCTCGCCTGTCGCCACGGTGTGGAGGTGCAAGATGGATTCTCAGTACCATGGGTCAGCCCGATGCTGCTGGTTGTAGAGCTGTAGCTTGATCTGATCTTTGATCCGATTCACGAGGATCTGGGACAGCAGGATTCCCGCCAGCTGGGAGGAGTGAGAAGGATTGGGCCCTCAGCAATGAGCAATGCTCTTGTTTTCCCTGACTCAGTCTTCCCAGTGCGGTCAGCACCATCTTATCCCTTGCTCCTCGACAATGTCAGCGCCTGACACCTTTGCTGATCCCCAGGTGCCCTCCCCAAAACAAAGGAGTCTTTGAAGAATTGTGGGACCCACAAATCTTATAGAGTAAGTTACCTGGGGTATGGCCAGGCCCAGTGCCACACCACCGAGTAAGAAGAGGTTGCTGTGTATCCAGTTGACCAATTTGTCAATACAACCATTGGTGTAGATGACTTTACTAGCTTCCAAGTAGTCGACGGCCTGCATACCTTGGCCACACATGGTGTTGATCACTGTCTAAGGAGAGAGTTGAAAAGCTAAATGGTACTCCGTTCCAATAACCTTTTCTTTCAGGCCCTAGCTGATGGGCTTCCCACCCTTCCCAAACTTCTAGATTGTCAGAGAATATATTTGGAAGCTGCTAGGTTGGAAGTTGCTAAATACCGCCTTCTCTCCTCTGAGAGATCTGAGTCCAGTTCTCCTTTCTTTAGAAACCTGCCCCTTCTGAACCCCCATGTGGGCTACAGGAGTGAAAGGTTAACAGAGCCATCAGATTAGGGTGAAGAAAAACATCTGACAGCTGTCCAACAAAATTGATTGGTTAAGGTAGGGAATGGGGATTCCCAATAGCAGCTGCCCTAATCAGAAACTAACTCAGATCACTGCCCAGGAGGAAATGAGGTGGAACAGGTACTCACCTGGCTGGGGGTAGGCAAACAACAGGAATAAGGCACAGAGCAGCGCTCACGGCTGGGGTTGTCGTCTGAACAGTTGAAGTACATGTTCAGAGACCAGTCCTTGTAGGAAATCCCTCCACAGCAGCTGAACTGCAACAAAGCCCACCACTAAGGTTAAGAATCACCCACCCCTCAGGGAGAATTCTCAGAGCAGACAAAAGTCTATGGCAAGCTTCCACTTGTAAGCTTAGGTTGTGTTTAAACACAACCTTGAAACTTGAGCTCATGTTTCTCAGTGGCCTTCATGTGAAGTAGTTTTCTTAATTTCTATTACTTTACACATCTTGTTATAACTTACCATAGCTGTATATATATTTTGTTTTACACATTAAACTATGAGCTCCTCGAGGGCAGTTTCTGGTTTGGCAGGCCTACGCAGCATAGAGCATGGCAAAAGGAGCTGTTCAAAAATACTGGTGGAAATAATTAAAGGCTCAGTGTTGCAAACATTTATGTTAATGTAGAGAAAACACAGGAGAAGAATCTTCGATATTGTGGGCCCATAATTACTGCATGAAAACAAGTAGGATCCAAGTCAAGTGTCTGTTGCACCAAGGAAAGGGGAGCTCAGCACTAGTTACAAAAATACTTTCACTTAAAATTTACCTTTTGATTTATAGCAGCATTATTCGCAATAGCCAAAAGTTGAAAGTGATCCAAGTGTGCATTAAAAGATGAATGAGTTAAAGTGTGGTATATACATACAATGGAATATTATTCAGCCTTAAAAAGGAAGGAAATTTTGACACATCCTTCAATATGGATGAACCTTGAAGACATGCTAAGTGAAATAAGCCAGTCACAAAAGAACAAATACTGTATGATTCCACTTATAAGAGGTCCTAGTGTAGTCCAATTCATAGAGCCAGAAAGTAGAATAGTGATTGCCAGGAGCTGGGGAAGAGGGAAATGGGAAATTAGTACTTAATGGGTACAGAGTTTCACTTGGGGAAGATGAAAAAGTTCTGAGATGGATGGTGGTGATGGTTATACAATAATGTGAATGTACTTAGTGCCACAGGTCTGAACACTTAACAATGGTTAAAATGGTAAGTCTTATGTATATTTTACCATAATTTAAAAATTTTTACTTCTGAATAGAAGTCAATATTAAAAAATCTTCCCAGTTCCTCATCCCCCGATTACCAACCACTTGTAATGGTTTCTCACATATCTTTTCAGATTCCTTTTGCAAATAACAAGTACATGTTCTTTCTTCCTCCTTTTTTTTTTTTTTTACACAAATGGTAGATTACTATGTATACAGTTCTGTACCCTTAAAAGTACTTTTAAAGCACTCTGCATGTATGGTTTTTTTGCCAAACTCCTTTCCAGAATCCATCACACTGGCAGGTAATAAAAATGCCCACGGGCCTGGAGGGTGACGTCTCTCTTGGGATGACACTGACTTTTGATCATAGGTCCCCAGACCACTCACTTACTGCCCCAGCCCCCTTAGTCCATACCTCCTTCTGACCAAAATCAATGAGGTTCTGTAGGTCCAAGTCATCTCGGTAGTGTACAATAGCATTATTGATGAACTCACTCACTTTCCCTCGTGCCTGCCAGAGACATGAATAGGGAATCAGAACATAGGACTAACCCCAAACCTACTCCTCTCTGCAGAAATAAGAGTAAACCATGGTCATCCTTCTTTATTTAAGTCGGCTTTGAAATCAGAACCAAGTCCTAGTGATGGAAGATGGCCAGTTCTGATGGCCCGATTGATTTCTGGGCCCTCAGGTACCAGTGGACTTGTTTTTGCTACTTCTCAGACCCATATTTCATGATAATCCAATATTTATCTAATTCTGAGTACTACTACCACAAAATACTTGCTGATTAATGCAAAGCAGAGAAACTATTTTCTTTAGTAAAGGCTTACTGAACTGTGGCACTGACCCCTAGTGGACATAAGAAAGTTGCATCTCTTTAGACTTAGATTTACATCATTTTAGGATTTTACTAAACCAGCAGAATTAGGATATTCTGCATGAACACAGTGGCTCTCCATTTCACAGTTTCTATTATGCTCTCTTCCTTCTTGCTCTGCTGCTGTTCTCAAAGTTTCCTAACCATAGTCCTCTACTCTGCCCTAGCAATCATTTGCTCTCTGGGAAAGGAATTCTGATCCTTAATTAAAAGGACTATCACTAAATGGCAGACAACTTCCAGATATGATAAACACTATATAAAATGTTGTCTACTTTCCCCCTTCCTTCCTTCTGTTTATCCAAAGAAATAGTTTTTTCAAAAAAATAAAAGGTTCTTCATGTTGTCTGTGGTCCACTTGACAACTGAGTTTTATCCAATCATTTGCCATTAAAGTTTGCAGATTATTTTGACTTTGTGTTCACAGAATTTACTTTCTTGTTGAACTCTCAGACTGTCAGAGGAAAACATCTTACAATCTTGAAATCCTCTTTAAATATGGTGTCTTTAAAGGCCATTCATTCATCCCTAAGGAGAACCTTTCAAAGGCTGACACATCTCAGGGGAAGGAGTGCTGTGCTTAATTAATCAGGCTATGCACAGGCAGGAACTTTCCCTTCCTCCCTCTGGTTCACACCCGAGGAGGCCCCTTAGCTCCCAGTGCTACCTTGTCTGAGAAGATGAAGCCCAGGACCCCAGCAGCCAGCTGTAGCAGGAACACGATGGTGAGACAGAGCGAGAACTGTAGGGAGCAGTCAGGAGAAGGAGACAGTCTGTTACCATGTTGGGCAGTGGACTCTTCCAGGGCTATGGGAATTACTAGGGGGCCACAGGGTACTTCTGTCAGATGTCCCCCATACTGTAAAGGCTGCTGCCTCTCGGATGCCATCTTGGGGATGGCCACCCTGTGCTGGGTCACCTGGGCTGAACTCTACAGTGAGGAGTGGACAGCACAGGCCTTCGGGGTAGGGTGGGACAGAGGAAACCAAAAGGTTATTGTAGGAATGGCATCAGGAGACTGAGAGGCACAGGGAGGAGGGGGCCAGAGTCTCCTGGTGGGGCCCCTGACCACTCACTGTCTGCAGGAGGCAGATGTTCTCACGGAGGGATCCAATACAGCCACAGAAGGTGAGCAGAAACATGAGGACGCCCACCACGATCAGAAGGATGGCCGGGTCCACTGCCAGGCAGGCCAAGGCTGCTTCTGGAGGAAGGGGTGTCTCTCAGTCTGAACCTGCCGCCAACTCGGGATGGTACCCAGGGATGGGGTAGGAGGAAGCCCCCCAAATGTTTTCTCCCCTCATAGGGGGATCTCTAGTGTGGTCGGGTGAAGGTTACAGAGAGGCAGTACTGCCAGCCCGTGGGGAGAACAAAAAGGGCCCAGCAGGGTTGGTGGCGTTTAATTTGAGGAACTAACAGAGTAAGAGCCTTTATTCCCGGGCTTAAGAGAGGAGGGACCACTTTCGCTCCAGAAAAGAATTAGAATGGCATTAGGCTCGCCAGCTTTGCTGATCCGTTTCCTGGAGACTTTGTGCAGTAGAGGAGGAATGAAGGTTGAGTTACTCCAGGACAGAGCGAGGGAGGGGCCGAAGCCTCTGATTACTCTCTGCTCCCAGAGAGTCTTTCCTAGACACTTCCTAAGCCTAAAAGGCTGGCATATTTGGAAGATTTGTGGGAGCCCAGAAAAATCCAGGTGAATTGGCATGGGAACAAGCTGCCAAGATTTGACTAGAAAGTGGTGTCCTCTGTCGCCCCCCATAACCAATGTGGGAAAGAATGCTACAGGGCTGAAGGAAGCAGAGGAGGAAGGGGCCCGGCAAGAGTCGTGGGGAGACAGAAGGGGACCTGTAGCTCACCTGCGTGCTTCATCAGCCGAGCATAGACTCCTATGGACACCATCACCATGGAAATCACCTGCGAAGACAGGGAACCAGCCAGACCCTGAGATTTTGGAAACCAGAGGCCTGATCTCGGTGAGTAACCTTAAAGAAGGGCAGGTGGACTTTCCCAGGACCCAGAGATAAGCACTTTTCTCCTCCCTAGTGATACTGTTATAGTGTCTATCAGTGCTTTACCTCCACGAAAAGCATTCACTGAGATTATCTCATTCGAGCCTCACAACACAGTTATCTTGTAAGGCAGCTATTATCCCCATTTTACAGATGAGGAAATTGAGGCAATATGAGGTTAAGAACAGTGGTTAAGAACATGGGCTTTGGAGCGAGTCAGACCTGGGTCCATGCTAGATGAATAAATCACTGAGCCTCAGTTTCTGAAGATGGGAATTAAAAACAACTACATCTAACAAAATTAGATGAAAATTAAATAAAATGGAAAGCACTCCACAATGTCTGACAATAAATATTATCTATCATTACTAATAGTTAACTTGCTCTGGATCACATAGAAACTCTGTGAAGTTCTGAATTCTAAACTAGCTACATCAAAGGGTGGGTCTTAAAGCTAAAGCAGGCCTGGGATAGAGGCACACTCCCAGGTCTCTAACTCTCGTGAAGATCAGTATGGCGCCAAATGCAAGAATGAAAATGCATATCAGAGTGAAAGAATGCATGCATGAATGAGTGTGAGTAAAACAGAATTGCCTTGGCAAAGGAACTTTTGTCTTTATAAACCCCAATTCCAGTGTGGAGGACTAGAGTGTAGACCTTTCAATCTTCCAGCTTTACCCTAAGAAAACAAACCCATCCGAGACCACCAGGGGCCTTTCTGCCAACCCTCAAGGCCTCCAGGAGTGAAGAGCAGCCCACTGTGCACATCCTTGGGCCACCCTTTCTTTCTTTGTGCCAAGTCCCCAGGCTCGTGCTAAGCAGCAGCTGGCTGTCACCATGGCAATAGCTGGGGCCACGCTCTAGCTGGAGGGAGTTCTCAGCAGCAGGGACTTGACCAACTCAGTGGGGAAGAAGGTGGCTGGCTAGACTCCACTATCCGGCAAGACAGAGACCAGCTGGAAAGACTCATCTTGGAGCTTTGATGGAAGAAGAGAATCGGGCCTCTATAGCAGCTAATAAGGTCAGACTAGTCTCTCTGTAGAAAGACATTTTTCCTCGGGGCCTCTGCCATCTGGTGCATTCAGCAGTAAATGGGAAATCCTTATCTAAAACCATGTCTTTCAGAACACTTTCTGCCTGTATACATAGCCCTCTCTCCTTGTCCCCTAATAATTTGACACCGTTTCTGACCCAGGGCCAGAATTGTTATCTGCTGGCCCTCACACTTTATCCAGGAGAAAAGGAGATGCTTGCAGAGCTGAGGGTGGGGCTGGAGGTGCCAACTGGCTTCTTGTCCCACAGCACAACCAGGCTCCGGGAGCAAGGGGGAGGGTGGGAGGCAAAGAAACCACACAACACAGGTCCAGTCATCTTCCAGGCCCAGAGACACAGCCCTTTGCCAGAGTGAGCATCTCTGCCCACCCTTTAAAACAACACAGTCAATTACGGTTCTGAATATCACTTTACTGAATCGTTTAAAAATACGTATCTGCTTTTTGTGTTGTTCAGGAGCCTCACTGGTTTTTCACATGTTAAATTTTCACTAGTGTGTATAACTTTCCACAAAGATGGTCTCAGATTAAATCCTAATATGGCTAAAACAAGAAAGGGAAAGCAAACAGGTGCCATGTATCACAAGGTAACTTAATTTCGTACGTGGGCCTGCTACTAGAGCAGTTGCTCTGTCTCTGCTGTAGATAGAACAGTGTCACCCCAGAGATGTCCCGTCCTAATTCCCAGAACCTGTGAGAATTTTACCTTATGTGGCTAGAGGGGCTTTACAAATGTGATTCAGTTAAGGATCTTGAGATGGGGAAATTATCCAGGTGGGGCCAATATAATCACAACAAACCCTATAAGAGGAAGGCAGAAGGGTCAGAGTCAGGGGAGATATGTATGACAATGGAAGCAGAAGTTGGAGATGTGGTACCATGAGCCGGCAGCCTCTAAAAGCTGGAGAAGGCAAGGGAATGGATTCTCCCCTAGAGACTCTGGAAGGAAGCATCCCAGCCAACACCTTGATTTTAGGCCACTGAGAACTTTTTTGGACTTCTGAGCTCCAGAACTGTCAAGAAAATTCATTTGTTGTATTAAGCCATTAAGTTTGTGGTAATTTGTTACAGCAGCAATAGGAAACCAATACACTATCCAAATCCAATTCATCAGCTACATGTACAAGGACCACAAAGATGAATAAGATGTGGTCTCTGCCCTTATGGAGATGTATGCATTGTGTGGGAGAAGGGCAAGGGCATCTACAGACTAAGGTGCTTCTCAGCCTTGGCTGCCATTAGAATGGTGTGCGAGGAGGAGGAGATCTTAAAACTCCTGCTGTCTAGGCTGGACCCCAAACAAGTATATCCGAACCTTTGGCATTGGAACTTAGGCAACAGTAGTTCTGATTGTGTTCCAGGTGATTCCAATGTGCAGCCAAGTTTGAGAACTGCAGCCTAAAGCACACTCAGCCAGGGATCTAGAGCAGCAGGTACAGGCTACGCCACAATCAAGATTAAGACTTTAATATTATCATTAACATTTGATATAATCATTAATGATACCACTTACCTGGAGCTCACTAACTCTGAAATTCTGCATTTCAGTCCTTGATCTGCCTCTTTCTCCTGGAGTCACAGGTTGCCCTCCCACTTCTACATCTCCCACCCTGAATTCCAAAGTAGTGCTGCTCCTGTTACTAGCAGAGCATTTTAGAGCTGAATAGAACCTTAGCAATGAGCTTGGCCACTCTCCTCTCTATAGATGAGGTGGAAAGAGTGAAGAGAAACTTGACCAAGTGCATATGGGTGCAGTGGTAACATCTGGACTAACCCAATTTCCAACCTCAGTCTGCTATATAAGTCTTTGCCATGAAATCCTTATAATACCCCACAATATCACCAATGGACCTCCTTTCATGATAAAGATGGAGATAAAGACATTTTTCTTTTTAGAATGACTTTTCATATTCTGGCTAGAATGAAGTCTTGCTGGAAACATTTAAAAGCTAGACACAGTTTTTAAAATAGCTGAGTCCAGCAAAAGGCATGTTTCTGAAGAGCTGTTGATCAAATTATATAAAATAATTTGTAAATGCCAGTGCCTTTATCCATATGTAAGGTGAATAATCACCTAAAAATTAAAATAGCTATCCCCTGGGCTCCATGGAAAAATGGCTGATTCCAAGACTGGCGTAGGAAATATACAAGATAAGCCTAGAGCATCTGGTAGTACCAGAAAGTAAGGAAATGCTCAAAAACAGGCAAAAATAATAAAACCTCATGTGGGCATGCCAAAAGGACATCAAAATAAAGTATGCAATTATTACCCCAAATATAAAATAAATATCCATGAGTCCCTACTGATATAAGTGACTTAATAAGTAAATAAATGGAGGATAAAAGACAAATCTCCCATGCAGAAGAATTCCAAATAATTTATGTAGATATTGCACTCCTGAAGTGGAGCATAACTCCCCACTCCTCACTGTGGGCTGCACATAGTAACTTCCTTCTAAAGGGTACAGTATGGAAAAGGGTAGGGGGACTAGCTTTACAATGGAGAAACCTAACAAATATTACCTCAGCCAGGTAACCAAGGTCATTATCAACAGAAAGAAACCATTGGTATATGATATGATGTGATGAAAATGGCACTTTTCCCTCTGTGGTCTTTCTCCCCAAACCCCATAACCACAGTACAACTGTGAGAAAAACATCAGGAGAGTTCCAGCAGAGGGACATTCTACAAAATATCTGACCAGTACTCCTCAAAACTGTCAAAGTCCTCAAAACCAAGGAAATTCTAAAAAACTGTCACAGCCAACAAAAACCTAAGGAGACATGACAACTAAATGAAATTGCTAACTTGGATGGGATCCTGGAACACAAAAAGGGCATTAAGAAAAACTAAGGAAATCTGAATAAAGTATGGACCTTAACGATAATGATAATGCCATTAATTTTAGCAAATATATACCCCATGCAAGATGTTAAAAATAAGAGAAACTGGATATGGGAGATATTGAGAACTGTCTGCACTACCTTCTCAATTTTTCTGAACTAAAAATGTTCCAAGAAATGAAAGCTATTAAAACAAAAAACAAAAAAAACCCAGCCACCCCAACTCGTTAGTTAGTAAATCCTCTCATTTATTTATTTATTTTTTTAATTTTATTTTTTTATGGTGACATTGGTTAATGGAATCCAATAAGTTTCAGCTATACACTTTAACAGTAAAGTATATAGATATTTACAGTGTTCACTTCCCATAGTTAGATTTCTTTCTGTCACCACATATTGACCCCCTTTACCCCATCTACTTCCCCCTAAATCCTATATCAGATTTTCTTAAATTGGGATCTCTTGCATGCAATTTTACAAACTTTAATCAGGGTGATATCTCCTTACACCAAAGCCTAAGGCAGAGGGTCTTAATATTGTTCGGGTGACAGCACGGGCAAGCAGCAGTGCTCTGTTGGTATACCCTATACAGTTGTGAAGTGTTAAATTATTTTTTAAACTTTAATATGCTATTACTGCTATCTAATTTACAGTCCATATTTAGCTTTTTCCCATTTATCCCGATAATGTATTTTATAACCGATTTCTTTTTTTGGGTCCAGGAGCCAGTCAAGGATTCTGCATTTAGTGATCAAGTCTCCTTTAGCCTGGAAGAGTTTTGCATTTTCTTTCTTTTTGGTCTTTTAAGACACTGATTTTTTCAAAATTGTGGTAAAATACATATACCGCACAATTAACCATTTTAAACTGTACAATTTAGTGGCCTGAAGTGCATTCACATTTCTGTGCAATCATCACCACTATCAGGTTCCAAGATTTTTCATCCGAAATCGAAACCCTGTACCCATTCCCTCCACTCTTCTAACCCTAGCAACCACAAATAGGCTTTCTGTCTCTATGGTTTTGCCTATTCTGCACATTTCCTACAAATGGAATCATACAATATGTGGCTCTTTGGGTCTGGTTTCTTTCACTTAGCATAATGTTTTCAAAATTCTTCCATGTTGCAGCATGTATCAGTACTTCACTACTTTCTATGTCCTAAAAATATTCCATTGTATGGATATAACACAATTTGCTTATCCATTCATCCACTGATTGACATTTGGGTCATTTCCACCTTTTGGCTATTGTGAATAGTGTTGTCATAGATATCCCTGTATGAGATTTTTTTTTTTCTTTTTTTTTTCCTGGGGTTTACCTGGTAGCCCACCGCACCACCCCACCCTGCCTCCAGGTCTAGGAGCTTGGTATCCGTAACCAAATTTATTCCTGAGGCCAAGCCCATGAGTCAGGGTGTTTGTATGGTAGCCTTTTGGGCCAGTGCCAGCCGTGGGTGGGCAGGCACAGAATTGGACATGGCTGTGGCCGTGTACAAGTTTTTGTTTAAATACCTGTTTTCAATTATTTTAGGTATACACCAAGGCGTAGAATTGCCAGGTCATCTGAGTAATTCTATGTTTAATTTTTTGAGGAGCTGCCAAACTGTTTTCCACAGTCGCTGCACCATTTCTCATTCCCACCAGCAATGTATAAGGGTTCCAATTTCTCCACATTCTTGCCAACACTTGTTCTGACATTTTTTTTTTTTTGACACTGATATTTTTGCTAAGTCTAGGCCAGTTCTTTTGCAAAATATTCCTCAATTTGGATTTATCTGATTGTTTCTTCACGATCAGATTCATATGACACATTTTTGACAGAAATATTACACAGATATTGTGTCGTCCTCAGTGTGTCATGTGAGGAAGCACAACATGTTAATAACTATCATAGAAATAAGGAACAATTTACGAACAGGTGATATGGCTGTTACACATATGTCTCTGCATCTCATAAAATAATAATACAAGCACTACTCTAAATAGTTCCTTATTTTTCCATAATATTTGGTTGCTGTTTGTCCTCTTCCCTTTGCTTTCAGCTAGTACTTGCTGGCAGATAAGCAGCCACAGGTATTAATGTTCACGGGAGAAAAATGAAAATGAAGACAATTTTCTCCATTATCTTGACTTTCTTTTTCTTGCAAATTGGGAAAAGATAGCCATGATTTGATGTTTGTGAGAACCAACCTCATTCTAGCTCCCAGGGCACTACTTCAGAGCCATCGGTGCTAGGAGAGGAAAGGTAATAGCGCCCCAAGTCGAGACTCTGAACAAGAGTTCTTCTCCTGGCTCTAATGCCCAAATGCCAATAATTACAGCAGATTAACTCTTGGGGTTATTTCCACTGGATTGTACCTTAAGACCAAGGTGGTGTGTCAAGCCCTGAGGAGTGGACCTAGGGGAAGCCCTAGGAGATAACAGTGGGGTCTCTGATCCTATGCTATATATGAAACTTCTCTGTAAACTGTAAAACAGAAAGATATCAATTATCATCTCCCTCTGGCTAACAGTAGGAATGTGAGCAAAGGGGGTTCAAGGCTGAAGAAAGTCAGGCTCAAGGTTAGCTCTTATCTAAACTCAATCCCCGTCCACTTGCCACTTGTCAGAAGAAGCACTCACCCTAGCTCTCCAAGTCTATCCCCAACAGGTGACCTCTAGGAGGCAGCCATCCTCTCGAGAATCTAACAATAGTAACAGCTACCTTTTGTTGAGCGCTAAGGGCCAGGTGCTAGCCTAAACACTTTATATACACTATTTCATTGAATTCTGACCACAACTCCAAGAGGGTTTTAGTATCTCCATTTTACAGAACTGATGCTGGGAGAATTCAAGTAACTTTCCCTGGTTCATTCAGTTAGTGAGCGGCTGAAGTGGGACTGGAACTAGGCCCACGTGTCTCCAGAGCCTACGACCTCAATCACATGGCTGCCTTCCTCTCTCTGCCTCACAGCAACCCCAAGACTCGTGCATTTACCTCAGGACATATGAGATGGGAAGAAACTGTCTACGGTTCTTTGGGGGAAGCAGTTGGCAATCTCCGAACTGGGTGGGGTTCAGGCAGGGGTTAGTAAGATAGCACCAGGAGGTGATGGTGCCAGCAGGGAAGTCCCTGGAACAGTGCCCGGAAAGGATAAGACAGGGCATCACCACACAGGGCTTACCAGCCCCCGAGAGAGAGCCCTGGCCTTGATTGTCTTCAGCATTCTGAAGTCTCATCGGGGCGAAGTGGGTAGAGCTGTCTCAGAGTCCCCACCTCCACTTTGGAATGTCTTTCCCTCTTCTTTTGAAGGTGGTGGTACAGGACAGCTGAGATCAGAGTGATTGATTCCCTGTGTGGTAATCAAAACACTGTCCCTACCCAGAGGGATGATGAAGAGGGAGGAGTCTGCACCTTGGGTTTCTCAGTGCCATCTGTCCTCATTTCTGGATAAAGTCAAGGAAATCATAGCCTGCTCGACCTACAGCTGGGCCTCCTCTCCCGCCCAGGATCTGCACACTGGTCCTTCTGTGGTCATCCTGGCACTGTCGTTCCTGTGTTTCTGATCTGAGGTGGCAACTCTCCATGTAAAACTGGCACTTGGCTTTCTCCCTCTGGACTGGATGGATGGAATTGTCCTGCTGGAGTGGAGGAGTGTACAGGAAGCTTTCCTTTCTGGCGTCTGGGGCCAGGCCATTAGCTTCTTTCTTAGCCCATGGCTGGTTTTGGTTTTCCAAGGTTACAAATGAGCAAGGGAAGTCCACAAGGGTCACAGTAGTCTAAATACTCAAACCCACGGTCCTAGAGTGACCAGCTTGATGCATCACCTGCTACCAAAACCCTGAGAAGTACCACATGGTTTCTTTTATTCTTTTCAAAGGCTGCTTGAAGTTTTTGATGGTGTCCTTGGTACAAGGTAAACAGAGCTATTAGGCGAGTTAAGAAGGCATGTATGTGACCTGATAGCAAAGGGTGTGGTCCTTGTCTTCATTTCTGGTGGTTTTTGTTTTTTTTTTTTTAAATGAATGTGACTATTTCACTTATTGCAGCCTGCCTAGCCTGCGGGGAAGGGAGTGAAAATGAAGGAGATGGGTTCTGCCTCCTAGTGTATTTAGGGATGTGTGTGTGTGTGTGTGTGTGTGTGTGTGTGTGTGTGTGTGTGGTGGGGGTTGTTAGATGGTGGGAAGGGCCCCTGCCACTCAGAAGGGGTTTTTGCCAGGCTTGATACCTGTTCATTTCCTCACGGCTTCTAAGCCAGCTTACAACAGATGGTGCTGCAGGTGGCATGGGGCATTCTGAGTGCCCTGGGGACTCCAACACACTGGCCCTGGATGGGAGAGCATATTTCTTGAGGAATATACCTCACCAGAGGACTGAATCAGCCTTAGGGAAGACCTGAATGGGGGTCCATGTGTGCTGGAGTAAAAGTGAAAAAATCTGGGTGCTGTAGATAGTAATTATGCTTGGCTCTGAAGTATATTCTGGAGAGGATAGCTGCCATTTTTTCTGACTTGGCTTGAGAGGACCACAGTACCCACTATAGTGGAGAACACAGTTGGATACTCACCACCAGGAATGCTCGAGGACTTAAGGTTATGCTGCATGTTGACGGACTAGTGTACACGAGGGATGGAGGAAGAACATTGTGCCTCCACCCTGTAGGGTCTGCTCTCTCATTCATCATCCAGTAAACATTCAATAAGTACCCACTCTTTGCCAAACATACCTGGGCAGTGAGAATCCAAAATAAGGCAGTCTCTACCCTCAGAAGCCTGAAGTCTGGGGTGGGGGGAGATATAAATAAACACAAAATTGAGGCACGGGTAAGAGGTATGACAATTAAAGTATGTACAAGGTGCCATGGGATCCCTAAAGCTTTGCCACCAAGGAAGCCGAGGCTGAGACACAGCTGGAGGGCCAAGCTTCTGGGCTCTGCCTGCCTCAAAAGTCACCCTAACTGCTGCCTTGAGTGGGAAAAGGACCAGCAAGGGAGGAAGTGGCTGCTGTGAGCAGCACTGATAATGTTCCTGCCAACACATGCCCAAGGCTGATAAAGGATGTATTTTCCCTCTGAACAGAGCTGTCCAATACAGAGAGGTGAGGAAAGCCAGCTATTCCTTAACTGAAAGATTGAAATACAAATTTTGGGATCTTGGGGCAACTACTCCAAGCCATGGGATCCTAAGGATCAGTAACTCGGCAGCATGATTCTAGGGAGAATATCAGAACTCCCAGGTAAAAAGGAAAGTGAGATTTAAAACATAAAAGAGGAGTAATTGGTTATGGTCCCAAATGAGCTTTCTGAGTCAGGCTCCAAATGCCCCAAGGGTCAGAGCTCCTAGAGCAGCAGGAGAGGTAGCCACCACCACCAATGACTATGAGCCCAGATGATGCTGGCTACCTTCCCAATGTGTTCCAGGCACAGACAAAACATCACCTATACACAGCTCTCCCAGCAGCTGGCCAAAACATGCATGCTGCCTGGAAGAAGAGCGAGCCGACAGTCCCGACCATGGGTGCCTCCTGGGCAGAAGAAGAGAATTTGATTAGGATGAAGAAAGCCTGCAACAAAGAAAACCCAGCATCCAGTCCCTGAAGGGGAGATGGAAAGGAAGATGACCTTGATTTGGAGAAGCAGCCCTTCATCCCCAGCTGCACTTGTGTGGACTGTAACTCTGCAGCTCTGGGCCTGGGGGAGAAGTGATACTCAGGAACACCTGAAAAGTCCCCTGGGAAGGTCAATGTCCCAGGATACCAGGACACAGAGAGATGCATCCTTAGATCCAACTCCAGGTCTTGAAGAAAGAAAATAGTCCCTAAAATGATGCATTCATCTTTAAATAGTTCACAGAGTCAGAAAAATGTTCTTTAGAGGAGAAAGATTAAGGACAGAGAGACAGATATATTGGCTTTGGGTCACACAGTAAGTTGGTGCCAGAAAGAAACTGGGCCTCTTGTCCTTCAGTGTGCTATTTCTAGGGCCTCTGGCTTTTTATGAGTCTAAAGTAGGGCCAAGAAGGGGCTCTTCTCTAATTTCGGGTGGTGCCAGCTTGGTTAGGCAGGTCCTCTGACCGCGAATGTAGCATTTTTACCAAGGTAAATGGATTTATGCAGCCAAATCCTCTCTCTGGCTGCAGACTCCCAAAGTCATTTGTCTGGTAAAAGGGGAGGTGAGGTGAAGTGGGAAGTCCAAGAAAATGACCATGAATACAAGTGCAACAGATGCACACAGCTGTTTGTCGCTAAGGAGTGCAGATAAGGGTGCCATGCCAAAGGCTCCAAAGGAGATTCAGTCCTGGCTGATAGAGGAAGTCAGCCTGAGGATCTAAGGTTTCTGAGAGGCTAGTGCTAGCTCTGAGGATGGCATGTCATCAGCCCAGCACACTCAGTGAGCATGTGGGAGGATTCACCGGGACTTGCCTTTAGGTGGAGAGTTCCCCTTAGGACATCCCCCATCCCTGGCAGAGTGGTGAGATTTTCTTCTGTTCTTCCCTAACCTCCAGCTAAAGCAGAACCTAGACCACGGGAACTTGAGTTGACTGGTTAACTACTAACACTAATAATACCTCAGCTACAGTAGCAGCCATTTGGGCCAAGGACTTCCCCTAGAGGCACTGTGGTTCAGCAGAAAAACCACCAGATCAAGCCTACTAACCAGCTGTGGGACCCTGGATAAAACAATGAACATCTCTGTGCAGGTACTGGACAAGCTGTCTTCTAATTTTTTTTCCCAGTTCTAAATCTGAGAATCTGTTAGGAGCTCAAACTTCATTTTTTCCCAGCACAATGGTTGAGAGTGAGCTGTCATCACCACCCTCCGGGATTGCTCTCATTTGTTCCAACAGGCTAGCACTTATGTACTCTGTGTCTGTTCTTCACACCATGGCCTCTGTGAAACCTTTCCAGAGACTGGCTTAGATGCCTGGTCTGCTCCCTCTCCTCAGAAACATACTTTCGACTCACAATTCTTCCCTCCTGCAAGACTGAACTTTAGGTCTCAGGCAGAGTTGGGCAAGCATAATGGGCACTTAGAGCAGAAGCTCTGGTGTAGTTGGAGCTGGAAGAGAAAAGC
>NW_011888814.1:8753021-8754071 GCF_000151845.1 Pteropus vampyrus | reverse complement strand
CGGGGAGCTGCGCCGCGGCGGGAGGTTCCCGAGCCTTGCGTACTGGAGAAGCGCGGGCAAAGGAACGGCGCCGCCACCGGAGCCGCCGGGAGTCGCTAGAGCCGCTGCGGGCCGCGTGAGCGCCGGCGACTCCGCGGCGGCAGGAGGACCAGCCCAGCCCGCCCGGCTCCCAGGAAACCGCTCCCGCCCCCCGGCTGCCTATTGGCGTGGCTGCCGAAGCTTGACTTCTCATTGGTCGGTCGCTGATGTCACTAAGTGTCCAGCCATCCCTCTCCTCGTAGAGGCGGGGGAGACACCTGTTCTGTGAGAGACAACTTGCTAAAGGGTCAGAGGTTCTGCCTCCTCCCTTGAGAAGGAAAGCATCCAGGCTGCAGCTGCTCAAAGGAAAAAGAATGAGAAGGAATGCACACTGCCTCACACACCCACGTCGTCTACCCAGTTGCTGTGCACATATGCAAACACACATACGTTAAAATCAACAAGTACCCGCAGCGTGTGTTGAGCAATGCGCCGTGGGAATACAAGAGAATAGAGAGATAATCCCGGGGGGCGGGGAGTGTGTGACAATAAAATCAGAGAGACAAAACTAACTTACACATAACAAGTAAAGAATATTTGATTAGCTGCAATCCTGTTTAGTAGCTATATGTTTTAAATGCTTATTTCAAAAGCTCTATAACCCAATAGTGAACATTTGGAAACATCACCAACAATCCTGCCGTCTAGATTCATTAGCGTTTCAATCCCCATTCCCTGTTTCCTTAGAGTCTTGGTCTACACGCAGACACCATTTTTAACACGTTGATCCGGCACACACAGGTTGAAGGCAGTGTAGATGGTAGCAATGTGCTGACTACCACAAATAATACAAACATGAATACTGTAAATCGAATGTTTGTATCCTATCCCCACCACTACCAAATTCATATGTTGAAATCCTAACTCCCAAGGTAATGGTATTAGAAGATGGGGCTTTTGGGAGACACTTAGGTCCTGAGAATGGAACTTTCATAAAGAGAATTAGTGCCCTTATAAAAGAGACCCTAGCGT
>NW_011888814.1:8750507-8752971 GCF_000151845.1 Pteropus vampyrus | reverse complement strand
GTTTAGTAGCTATATGTTTTAAATGCTTATTTCAAAAGCTCTATAACCCAATAGTGAACATTTGGAAACATCACCAACAATCCTGCCGTCTAAATTCATTAGCGTTTCAATCCCCATTCCCTGTTTCCTTAGAGTCTTGGTCTACACGCAGACACCATTTTTAACACGTTGATCCGACACACACAGGTTGAAGGCAGTGTAGATGGTAGCAATGTGCTGACTACCACAAATAATACAAACATGAATACTGTAAATCAAATGTTTGTATCCTATCCCCACCACTACCAAATTCATATGTTGAAATCCTAACTTCCAAGGTAACGGTATTAGAAGATGGGGCTTTTGGGAGACACTTAGGTCCTGAGAATGGAACTTTCATAAAGAGAATTAGTGCCCTTATAAAAGAGACCCTAGCGTGCTCCCCAGCCCCTTCCACCATGTGAGGACACAGCAAAAAGATAGTTGCCTATGAACCAGGAAGCAGACTCTTGTCAGATGCTGAATCAGGGTGCCTTGATCTTGGACTTCCCAGCCTCCAGAACTGTGAGAAATAAATTTCTGTTGCTTATAAGCCATTCACCTTATGGTATTTTTGTTTTAGCAGCCCGAATGGACTAAGACAATGAACATGAGGGAGGAACCCGATTTCGCCCTCATCAGCTGCATGACCTGGGCAAGCTACTCAATCTCCCTGGATCTCGGTTTCTTTAATGTTAGATGGGGAAAGTCCTGGCCTAACAACACTGATGTGAGGCTTAAATGAGATAATGTATACAAATTGCTTAGCACAGGCTGACACTCAAAAGGACTCACTAAATGTAGTATTTCATTTTAACAGAATTTACATTCCAGTAGGAAAAAATGTTAACTGCACAAATAACTATAACATATTTCTTGGACGATTAATGAAGATATCATGGCAAATGGAATTAGTTGGAAGGATGAGATTTAGAATAGCAGAGATGGAAGGGAAAGGTAATCCAGGTGGGCAAAAGCGTGAACCAAAGCCTGGAGGTGTAAGGCATACTGCATTGAGTGAAAGATCAGCAGACTGGTTTGGCTGGAGCAGAAGATATGCTTAGTATAGCAGTGGAAGATAACGCCAACTGATGCCAATACAAGTTGAATTGAGTTAAAACTGTGGAAGGACTTGAGTGTCAGATTGGGGAATTAGTGATTAATTGATTTAGAAATAAGAGTTTTGAAGAAGGGGATGATTTAAGACCGGCTTTATTTTTCAGTTAGAGTAGGAAAGAGAGAAAGGTTTGTTAGGAGACCACTATTAATGGTCTAGATAATCAGAAACTAGGATCTGATTATCTAGATGTAATGGACAGAATTTATAGGAAAGCATAGGATTGAAGCCATTGGGAAGACAGAATCTCTAGGGCTAGGCTATGGTGGGGGGTAGGGGTGACAGGAGCACCACGGGTAGGATCGAAGAAGTGAGCCAAGGCCATTATGGGGAGATTGGTCATTAACGAGTTAGGTGACCACTTGGAGATCTGTTTTAGTATGAAGGGGCAGGGGCTGGCAGAAGTCATTTTACAAGAGGTCAAGGAGTAAACAGGTGGGTATCTATTTTCAGCTGTTGGAGGGGTGAGGACTGAGAAAAAGACCAAATTGCTGAATATTTCTATTAGATGACTGTCCAGAGATCAGTTTTAATACAGACAAGAAAAGGAGGGCAGATCAGAAGGGGTCAAGGAGGGACTGGAGGGATGAAATGGAAGTGGTAGATGAAAACTGGGGACACCTCTATCTAGAGATTTGAAGGTTACAGGAGCTTTAAGGGACCTTAGAATGAAGGGAAAGTTTCCTTTAAACAGATAAGAAACCTGACGTGATTGTAGGCAAAAAAAAAAAAAAAAAAGCCAGTAAAAAGAGATTGAGGTAGATGAAGGATGAGACAAGGTTTTGAGTAATGGGATCAGGAGTCAATGAGATAACCACCATGCCCATCATGTGGAAGTCAGGGATGACACCCTTACAGTAGGAAGCCATGCAGTTGTGTAACGAAGGCCGAGGAAACACAGAGTTTACTGAGTTGGAACAATCTCCAAGATAAATTATTAAGTGAAAAAAGCAAAGTGAGGAAAACTGTATATAATATATTACATTCTGGTTTAAAAAAGAGAGAAAGAGAGACAAAAATAAGAATGACATTTGCATCTGCCTAAACTCTGGAAAGATACAAAAGACACTAAAAAAGAAGTGAGGGTGAGAATTAAGATGTGAGTAGAGAGACTTTACACTGTGAGACATTTAATTTTTTCTGATTTTAAAACATAGTGTATTGATTATTTAAAGCATTACATTAAAAAATTATATTCTTGTTATGGAATGCTATGCAGCCATTTAAAATAATGTAGAAAATATAAGTACTGACTTGAGAAGAAGTCCATGATATAAGAAGCATAAAAAGCAGATTGTAGAATTAAGTATATAAAGTATTCAATAACCA
>NW_011888814.1:8735522-8749092 GCF_000151845.1 Pteropus vampyrus | reverse complement strand
ACTTTGTACCCAGTTCATACTCCACTTTCCCTAATTTACCCCTAAATATCTCTGAGAGCTGGTTTGTTCAAACCAGGATTTAATCAAGAACTAGTCATTGCATTTGATGTCACATGGAGTTCTTTTTAAGAAACCTGACTTAATTGAAACTGCATGGGAAATTAAAACATTTCATGGAAAAGGCATCATTTGAAACTGAGTCCTTAAGGGTATGACAGAATCAACATGGGAGAGAAGTGAGGAGGTCATTTCAGGAACAGAGATCAAAGTGAGAAATGTGAGAGACAGAAAGGTAGCAGATGTGTTTGGAGAGCAGTATTTAGCCCAATTTATTTTGGATCAAAAGAAAGAGAATAATGGGGGATAACATAAGCAAAATAAATTGAAGACAGATCACGGAGGGCCTTGAAGTTGGTGCCAGTGCACTCTGTAGAGCACGTGAGTATTTAAGTGTGCCCCAGGTGTAAATAATCCCTCAATCCATAACTCCTGCAGGACAGTGCCTGTGTTTTATACACCTTTGTATCTCTGGCACCTAGCAGAGTGCACCCTGTGGGATGCTCAGAGTGTATTCATTGTCAGAAACATGATGCTATTGAGAGATTTTTAGTTGGAGACTAACATGCTAAAAATCTCCTTTGGAAAGATTTAGAAAACTGATTGGTAATGATGGTGAGTAGAATAAGAATTTAGAGAAGAGAGCTATCTGAATGGGTTGGAGTGCTGGGGAAGGCTTCGTAGAGGAGCAGGGGCTTGCTTAAACTAGATGGGGAAACAGCATAAGTAAAGATGAAGAGTCAGGACTGAGTCAAAGATAGTAAAATGACAAATGAGGAGAATGTATTTTCTTTTTACATCAAACATCAGACATTTAATCCAACATAGTGAAATATTTAAATTAACGATGAAAACAAATCAAAGTTGCCAATACAGGCTCTTCTAATCATCTTCGTTCTGGATGTGTGCTGATACCAAAATATAATACATAAAAATAATAAAGCACAGTAGGGAAAAGAATTGACTGGGAAATGGGAAAAGAAAACTAGAGTAATGGTAATATTCTATATATTGATACTATACAGGCGTATGCATTTGTTAATACATACTCACAAAACTGCCCTTAAAATGCATTGTATACAAATTATACCTTCTTATTGTATACAAATTATACCTCAATAAAGTTTAAAAAAAATACCTGTACCAGGTAGCAATATTGATTATGGAAAAAAAGACTACAAATTGAAAAAACACTTAATGGTAGATGTAGGCAGGCCAAACTGCTGGAAAAACCAAAAACGAAAACAAACGAAAACCTCTCAAAATGTGGTTACCCAAATAAGATAGGGGTTTTCTCTCTCATTTAACTGTCGAAGCAGGTTCTGCTCCTTGAGGTCATCTAGGAAACCAGGCATTTCATCGTGGACGCTCTGTCATCCTCTGCCAGTGGTCTTAACTTGGAGTCGATGGACCCCACCATGGGAGGAGAATGTATTTTGGGGTGCTTTGAAAAATGAGATTCCAAAAGATGAGGTCAGGAATGGTTCAGGGGGTCTGTTAGTGGTCAAGAATTTCTGTTGTCACTGATTAAATGACCTTTGACCATCCTCAAATTCAAGATTGGGGGTTTTAAAAATTGTATCTACCTATGTTCCTTCATATAAGAAAAACTTTTAGTACAATAAGAAAGACAAAATTGGATGAGATTATTCTGAGACTGAAAAGAAGTAATAACTCAAAGACGCCTAAACAAAGGGAATATTAAATCAGAATTATATTGGATTATGTTCACTTTAAATTTGTTGAACAATTGAAATATGATACTGAGTACAGCTGCACATATGAAATGGGAATATGATTGGCAGTGTTAGCAAATTTAGTTAAAATAAACATAATAAAGAAAGCAGAACATTTGCTGAAAACCACATAGGAAATTGTATACTCTCATCGAAGCTGGACAATTTATCCCTCTTCCGGAAGGAAGATGGACCCTCCTTGATTATATTTAAGTTAAAGTTGGTAGGTGTGGGGGTTGGCATAGACTGGAATAAAAAGAAAAAAGCTAACTACATTACCTTGCTGCCCAGCAAATGACTCAAGCTTGTGTGGATTATTTGGCAGTGGTTCTCAAGATTTCCTGAGCATAGAAATCACCTGGGAAGTTTGTTTAAAAGGCAGATTCCCAGGCCCTAGCCCCATCCATTCTGATACTTGATTGAGTGGGCAGGTTGGACAGACAAGCACAGGGGAAATTTACCTTTATAAACAAATAGCCTGTGTAATTCTGATGTAGATCATCTATGGACCATGCTTCAAGAAACTTCTCTAAAGGACTTACTATCTTTCCTTAGTAAGAATATAACTGGTACCATTAAAATATGAGTGATAGTGAAAAGACTTTTTAAAATTTGTTATGACTGTCTTCAGCTGCAAGTAACAAAAAACACAAGCAACAGTCAGTTTTAGTCTGTTTTTGTCTCAGGCAACAAGAAGTCTGGGGGTAAACAAAACTGTCCAGTGCTGGTGTCTTGCTCTCAGAGATTCTATAATATCTTCAAGGAGCCAGGCTCCTATTTTTCTGCTACCTTTGTCTTAGGGTACAACCTTCACTTTCATGGTGATAATAAGGCTGCTGCACATCAAAATATCACATCTACTCTCCACGTAGGGGAAGAGGAAAGCAAAAGGCAAAGGCCAGATATACTTGTCGCTTTTACAAAGTGTTCACAGGTGCTTTACCAGCAACTTCTACATATATCTATTGGCCAGAACGGTTCACATTGCCACCTTAGCTGCCAAGGGTCTGGAAAAGTAGTAGTATTAACTAAATGTACTATTTCTCTGAAGGGAAAAAAAAAACTCTATTGTTAAAAAAAAGGCAGGGGAGGGGGAAGATATGGGTAGATGGGTAGAAAAATAGAACAATGTCTGTCACAGTGTTTATTGCATGTTAGAGTGTCTATCAGAATATGTCTGTATGTATTAATTTGGATGTTTGCGTGAGCCTAATGTGAGAGTTAAGGTCAACAGAATTGGTTTTCAATTCATTCAATAAATATTTGTCTCCTGGCAAGAGCATGTGAAGATGAATCAGCCACTATTGCTGCCCTTGAGGAGCTCACAGTTTAGCTGGGGAATCAGACATGTAAGTAAATCTGATGAAACCTTTGGACAATCTACCGTGGCCTCAGTTACCTTGAAGTGTTCCCTTCATTCCTAGTGGTGGTGGCCATTTTGTAGGATGTGCTCCCGCCTGCCCACCATCCACCTCACCAGATACATCCTGACCTTTAACCTGGGTCAGTTAATTCTTTCCCTCTCAAAACAGAGAGAGTGTCACTCTCTCTTTGTGTGGCTAAACCTCTAACAGATGAACCTGGTCACTGAGGGACAGCCATGTTTTTTGCCACGGGGACCAGAGAGCAAAAAGCATTGCTCCTCAACAGGTAAATGAACCAGTCACCCAGATAAGAGCAGAGAAAAGACATGGCTGGAGGGAGGGGGTCTCTGCCCTTCCGGTACTAGCTCCTTCCTGGGGCTCAGTTGCCCGCTTGCTCTAGTGTTCTAAGAGTTACTTTGTTATTTTTTCGATGGGTTTCCTATTAAACTAGTTTAAGCTAGATTATCTTTTCTTTCAACCCAGTAATTCCTATTAATATAACAGCAAACTACAGAAGGCAATAAAAGTTATCATGGAAATATGAGCAAAGTTCTATTAGAGCGGAAGGGAAGGGAACTTGATATTGCTAGGAGAAGGCAAGTGGGTGAAAGGGAAAGGAAGGGCTACAGGGAAGAGAAAGAAGTAGTATTTGATCTGGGCCAAGGGGGATGTGGAGGATTTTGCTAAACAGAGAAAAGAGGGTCATGCATGATAGTCTGGAGGTATGCAAGAACGTGATCCATGGGAAGCAGTGCACACAGTGTACAGGGTATGTGAAAGGGGTGAGGCTGACGAGGGCAACTGGCACCAGAATGGTCCTTAGGGTAAGAAAACAAGCATATCTGTTCTTGTCACCATGGTTCTACATGTTTAAGTATAGTAAACGTATAGTAACATATAGCATAGTTAACGTATAGTAAAATTTAGGCTAAAAACAGCAAAATAAGATCAGAGTAATTTGAACTTGAAATAATAGGCAGAGGCAACTCGAAATAAACAAACAAGCTTAAAGAGGAAAATAAAGTTGATTTAAAATATATTTCAGAGAGGGAGGGAGGGAGGGAGGGAGAGAGAGAGAGAGGGAAATATATTTATAGAGAGAATGAGCCTCTATGAACTCAATGCCCAGCTACAACGATTGTCAACTTATGGCTATTCTTATTCCATCGCCATTCCCACTTACTAACCCCACCACTGGTTTACTTTTAAATAAATCTAAAACATCGTTATAGCACACATTGCGTATGACAGAAACAAGTAATTATGAAAACTATTTTCACCACATTAACTGCTATCTGTTATTACCTGATCACTTTCAGGAACTAACCCTGTGGGCAGAAAAAGAGCTTTACTTTCAACACATAGTTGCTTCATTTTAATAGCTCTGGTCTCGTTTCATCATAATGCTGGGTGAAAAGGTAATGAGAATAGGTTTGAAGCCTGCGCTAATCGTCATGCTGATGATGATAGGAAAAGAAAGGCGACCACACAAATGTGACCAAACACTGGATTTTCTCAGTGATATTTACACTTTATAGCTATCCATTTATAGCTGTAAAAACATTATTGAAATTTCTGCAGAAAACTGTTATTACGAGTGTGAATTCTCCAACTCCCGATTCTTTTTTTTATGGGATTTTTAAAAATTTTATTTTATTATTAGTTTCAAGTATACAGTACATTGGTTAGACATTTATATAGTTTATAAAACAATCCCTCTAATTGCTCTTTCTCTCCTCTGGCTCTCCACCTAGCCATTACATTAATGCTGACTGCATTCCCTACGCTGTGCTCCCCACCCCCGTGACCATCTATCAACTCCTAATTTGTACTTCTTTAAACCTTCTCCCCATTCTCCCAGCTCCTAAACCATCACCAGATTGTCCTCTATATTTGTGAGACTGTTTGTGAGATTAATTTGTTCTATTTTTCCCTTAGGTTCCACATATAAATGAAATCATATGGTATTTATCTTTCTTTGTCTGACTTATTTCACTCAGCATAATAACCTCTAGGCCTATCCATGTCATTGCAAATGGTAGGATTTAATTTTTTTAATGGCTGAGTAATATTTCATTATATATATGAACCATAACTTCTTTATCCAATCATCTGTTGATGGGCATTTAGGTTGCTTCCATATTTTGGCTATCGTAAATTGTACTGCCATGAACATAGGGGTGCATAGATCTTTACAAGATGTTTTATTCCCGAAGAGGTCTTTCATAACTTTCCTCAACCAGTTCAGAAGAGAGCAAACTGTACATTTTGTAAGAGCAAGGGCCATATCTTGTTCATTTCTGTATCTCTGCTGTGCCGACATGCATTAGGTATTCCATAAATGTTGAATGAATGAGAGGTGAACTGTTCTGTTATAGCAGAATAGATTGAATTATGATAACATTGATCTCTGGCTATTAATCACGATAAGAAAATATATAAATTGATACTTTTTTGTTAGGTTACTTGGGTAAAGAATTTATTTATAGAAATAAAATCATGTAACCAGATGACATCTATAATAAACACCTAAATGAGAGGTTAAGTAAGTGCTGCTCATCAGCACAGTCCACCCCTTGTATACTTGGCATCCATGTACACCTCTTTTGGATACCTAACTTCCAAATAAAGACAAAAGCAAGATCATACCTCCACTTAACGAAATACAACTATCCCTTGTGCAACAGAAAACGTATTAATCCGCTCTCCCAAAAGCATACAAAATCTATCCATCTTTGGGTAATGTTTATCCTTTTTCTACCTGATTCACATCCTCCCCTTTCATATTCTGTACCTTAAATACTGAGATATAAGTCTAAATACTATTCACACATTGCAGTGTTATTTAGAGCTACCTTCTTCAACTACTGCATTCCTTTGCTCTCAGTAAGCACCTCAACTAGTTGTGATCTAGTGGAGAAACCCAAACCTTTGTTCCTGAAGGGTCTGGCCCTTTAACAGTCCTGCCTATATGGGTTATGATAGTTTCTCACTGACTTTACTCACACAGTAATGTGTGATTCTATGTGTCCCCAGGAGACCACCTGCATTCCAGACATACTCTTCTTTACCCCTATTGTATGGCAGCTTCTCAATTCCCCCTTATTCATCAGGATCAATCACCGCAGCCAGTACAGTAACACCATTCTTTGCCTATTGATTCACTGGCTATGGCCACTTTGTTCATAAGCTCACTGGGCAAGGACACGGATGGCTAGAGAAAGAAGCTGATTAATAGCCACAGGACAAGTCTTCTTGCCCACCTGATTATTAACATCCACCTCTACTGAGGTTGCTCTTTGTAAGCATTCACGTGGAACACAAATATCATTTCACATATGAATAATCAGGTAGACTGCTTGAAATTCTGCCCAGTGAGAAGCATTTCCTTCACATTATCCTAAGAGCCACCTTGGGGTGGGCTGTAGTGCTGCAGTCACCCACTTTAAGTAGAGCCAGCCTATCATACAGGAGCATTCATAAACTAACCCTAAAAATCTTATTCCTTAGTTAACTGATCGCAGGGAACTCCCCATGAAGCCATAGATGCAGGTAGAGAAGGAGGAAGCAGTGTGGTAAGAGTATGGGCGTAGACATTTGTGCTACTTGCTCATGTAAATGACTTTATCTTCAGAGCTAGCTTGAGCTCAACCTCCCAATCTCATACATACCACTTTCAATTGCTAACGGACTACGGCTATGCATGCCCAACTTTATGGCTCAGTGGATGGACAGCTCAGGACGATAAAGTAGTTAATGATCAAGCATTTAATCTTTACCGAGATCCAGTAGCAAGTAAGAGCTGTTTCACCAAGCGAGAGTAGTTATCTGAAGAGGCTAGCACAGCTTTGCTCCCAAATTCCAAAGGTCTATGCTGTGACTCACCCATAGGGGTCTGCCAAAGTCTTCATACAACATTTCTGTCTGCCATGGACACTTTGAACATCATCATGTTTGCTTGGTCTTATGACAAGTAGCAAAGCAGCTTGCATGGTGGTCTGGACCTATTTCAGATCCTTTTCCTGACCTGAGCCCAGCTCAAAATTGGCAGCCTTTCAGGTCGCTCAACAAATGTGTCAGAATAGCACTCCCAAATGAGGTATATGTTACCTCCAAAATCTGTAGAGGTTCATTGGGCATTGTACCTCTTTCTCAGAGATAGGAGGGACCAGGTATTTTGAAAGAGTTATCTCAAATGCTCCAGACCACTGGACTTCTAGAAATTTTACCGAGATGAAAGGCTCCTAAAATTTTATGGGACTTATTTCCAACTCTATGATACAAATGAGCATTGCCAATCTGTCTACACAGTTGCCATTTCCCGTCCATTCGGTCCAATCAACATGATATCATCCATGTAATGGACCAGCACTATGTTCTGTGGAATGAAAAGGTGATCAAAGTCCTGCAGACTAGATCACGACATAGTGCTGGAGAATTGATAGGGCCCTGAGGTGGTACAAAGAAGGTGTATACTGGTCTTTCTGATTGACAGCGCACTGCTTCTAATGGCCTTTACTAACAGGTACTGAGGAAAAAGCATTTGTCAGGTCAATAGTTGTCTGCCAGGTGCCAGGGAAGTGGCTGATTTCCTTCAGCAAAGAAACCACAGCTGGAAGAGCAGCTACAATGAAAGTCACCACATGCTTTAGTTTAAATTAAATTGCTTTCATTCTCTGAGATCCACCAGTCTTCATAGGCCAAATAAGCAAGTTGAATGGGGACATATTAGGAATCGTCACCAGTGCGTTGCTCAAGTTTTTGAGAGTGACACCGAATTCAGGAATTTGGTATTGCTTTTAGGCTACTATACTGTTAGGTAGAAGCAGTTCTAAAGACTTCCACTTGGCCTTTCCTACCAAAACAGCTCTCACTCCATGAATTAAGAAACCACCGTGGGGATTCTGCCAGTTGCTGAGTATGCCTGTGCCAGTGATACATTACAGAACTGGGAAAATAACCAGAGGGTGGTTGTGGGAACCCACTGGGCCCACTGGGAAATAAACCTGAGGGAGAACTCCATTGATCACCTGACAAACACAAACCTCTGTTCTGACTAGTGGACCACAGTGGCATTTTGGGTGTTCAGACGTTAGTATCAGTTTAGAACTAGTATCCAGTTTTCCCTGAAATGTTTATTTCTCCTTTCCCAAGGTATCATCATCCAGGAAAATGACTACAGTTCCTGTTAGAGAAAACTTAATTAACTAATTAGAAGACAATTTACATATAAATTTTTGACTATGTAGCTATGACTTCCAAGGGGACCTGGATTCCCCTTCATGCAAGGGACTCTGGGTCTGTGAACTTGTTGAATTTTGGGATTGGTTGGTTGATATAAATTGGTAAAATAATGCAATTCTTTAGTACGTATCTCACTTCTTCACAGATTATATTCTGTACCTCATCCTATGGGGCACGCTGTAAGTTAAATTTTATCTGGTTAGGACCAAAAAGTCATGGGGATGGGTCCTCAGAGGACCTGTAGTCCCTTGCAAGGGGGAGGCTATTATGAGTTCTTTAGGCAAGGAGAGTCTGTCGCAAATTCATAATGGGATAACATAAAAAAATAAAAATATTAAAGTAATATTGAATTTAGCTTTTCAGATATGATCTGTTCTTTAAAGATAAGATTTCATGACATAAAAACAAATGGAATTTGTCTCTTGATGGTTTCTCACTGACTTTACTCACACAGTAATGTGTGATTCTATGTGTCCCCAGGAGACCACCTGCATTCCAGACATACTCTTCTTTACCCCTATTGTATGGCAGCTTCTCAATTCCCCCTTATTCATCAGGATCAATCACCGCAGCCAGTACAGTAACACCATTCTTTGCCTATTGATTCACTGGCTATGGCCACTTTGTTCATAAGCTCACTGGGCAAGGACACGGATGGCTAGAGAAAGAAGCTGATTAATAGCCACAGAACAAGTCTTCTTGCCCACCTGATTATTAACATCCACCTCTACTGAGGTTGCTCTTTGTAAGCATTCACGTGGAACACAAATATCATTTCACATATGAATAATCAGGTAGACTGCTTGAAATTCTGCCCAATGAGAAGCATTTCCTTCACATTATCCTAAGAGCCACCTTGGGGTGGGCTGTAGTGCTGCAGTCACCCACTTTAAGTAGAGCCAGCCTATCATACAGGAGCATTCATAAACTAACCCTAAAAATCTTATTCCTTAGTTAACTGATCGCAGGGAACTCCCCATGAAGCCATAGATGCAGGTAGAGAAGGAGGAAGCAGTGTGGTAAGAGTATGGGCGTAGACATTTGTGCTACTTGCTCATGTAAATGACTTTATCTTCAGAGCTAGCTTGAGCTCAACCTCCCAATCTCATACATACCACTTCCAATTGCTAACGGACTACGGCTATGCATACCCAACTTTATGGCTCAGTGGATGGACAGCTCAGGACGATAAAGTAGTTAATGATCAAGCATTTAATCTTTACCGAGATCCAGTAGCAAGTAAGAGCTGTTTCACCAAGCGAGAGTAGTTATCTGAAGAGGCTAGCACAGCTTTGCTCCCAAATTCCAAAGGTCTATGCTGTGACTCACCCATAGGGGTCTGCCAAAGTCTTCATACAACATTTCTGTCTGCCATGGACACTTTGAACATCATCATGTTTGCTTGGTCTTATGACAAGTAGCAAAGCAGCTTGCATGGTGGTCTGGACCTATTTCAGATCCTTTTCCTGACCTGAGCCCAGCTCAAAATTGGCAGCCTTTCAGGTCGCTCAACAAATGTGTCAGAATAGCACTCCCAAATGAGGTATATGTTACCTCCAAAATCTGTAGAGGTTCATTGGGCATTGTACCTCTTTCTCAGAGATAGGAGGGACCAGGTATTTTGAAAGAGTTATCTCAAATGCTCCAGACCACTGGACTTCTAGAAATTTTACCGAGATGAAAGGCTCCTAAAATTTTATGGGACTTATTTCCAACTCTATGATACAAATGAGCATTGCCAATCTGTCTACACAGTTGCCATTTCCCGTCCATTCGGTCCAATCAACATGATATCATCCATGTAATGGACCAGCACTATGTTCTGTGGAATGAAAAGGTGATCAAAGTCCTGCAGACTAGATCACGACATAGTGCTGGAGAATTGATAGGGCCCTGAGGTGGTACAAAGAAGGTGTATACTGGTCTTTCTGATTGACAGCGCACTGCTTCTAATGGCCTTTACTAACAGGTACTGAGGAAAAAGCATTTGTCAGGTCAATAGTTGTCTGCCAGGTGCCAGGGAAGTGGCTGATTTCCTTCAGCAAAGAAACCACAGCTGGAAGAGCAGCTACAATGAAAGTCACCACATGCTTTAGTTTAAATTAAATTGCTTTCATTCTCTGAGATCCACCAGTCTTCATAGGCCAAATAAGCAAGTTGAATGGGGACATATTAGGAATCGTCACCAGTGCGTTGCTCAAGTTTTTGAGAGTGACACCGAATTCAGGAATTTGGTATTGCTTTTAGGCTACTATACTGTTAGGTAGAAGCAGTTCTAAAGACTTCCACTTGGCCTTTCCTACCAAAACAGCTCTCACTCCATGAATTAAGAAACCACCGTGGGGATTCTGCCAGTTGCTGAGTATGCCTGTGCCAGTGATACATTACAGAACTGGGAAAATAACCAGAGGGTGGTTGTGGGAACCCACTGGGCCCACTGGGAAATAAACCTGAGGGAGAACTCCATTGATCACCTGACAAACACAAACCTCTGTTCTGACTAGTGGACCACAGTGGCATTTTGGGTGTTCAGACGTTAGTATCAGTTTAGAACTAGTATCCAGTTTTCCCTGAAATGTTTATTTCTCCTTTCCCAAGGTATCATCATCCAGGAAAATGACTGCAGTTCCTGTTAGAGAAAACTTAATTAACTAATTAGAAGACAATTTACATATAAATTTTTGACTATGTAGCTATGACTTCCAAGGGGACCTGGATTCCCCTTCATGCAAGGGACTCTGGGTCTGTGAACTTGTTGAATTTTGGGATTGGTTGGTTGATATAAATTGGTAAAATAATGCAATTCTTTAGTACGTATCTCACTTCTTCACAGATTATATTCTGTACCTCATCCTATGGGGCACGCTGTAAGTTAAATTTTATCTGGTTAGGACCAAAAAGTCATGGGGATGGGTCCTCAGAGGACCTGTAGTCCCTTGCAAGGGGGAGGCTATTATGAGTTCTTTAGGCAAGGAGAGTCTGTCGCAAATTCATAATGGGATAACATAAAAAAAATAAAAATATTAAAGTAATATTGAATTTAGCTTTTCAGATATGATCTGTTCTTTAAAGATAAGATTTCATGACATAAAAACAAATGGAATTTGTCTCTTTTTGAAAGAGAGTTTAGATGTAAATTAGGTTTTGTAGACCAGCCATTCTATTATGAAATCCACATATTTGTGACAGCGATTACTAGGGTAGAAATTACCACTGGCAATTTAAACCCCTATTAGTCATGGATTTTGTGTCACACTGATTTGTGATTCACCTTTTCAAGCTGATATATTTGTAATAGGATGCCGTTCTCCATGGTACTTTTTGTGGGCATTTACCATGAGTGAAAACCTGTGATAATAGGTTTACACTATTTTTTTATATAAATCGGTGAAAAGAACTTGGATCCTTATATCTAGAATGAAGTTATACTTATAGGAGTGTTCAAACCTAGTATAGCAAACATGTTGTGGACACCCATTATATGTCAGCATTGTGTTGGGGTACAGGAAAGATACAACCTTAGGCATAAACTAAGGAGCACACAATCTACATGCAAGCTTAGCAAAACTGTTTAGATTCAAAACAGAAATTGGGCTCTGCTTTATCAATAGAGACAGAAAATAAATTTGAAAAGGATCGAGGTAATTCTGGAAACAATATACCAGCGCCTTTTCAAAAAGAAAAAACAGTACTTCCCAACTACTATACAATTAGAACACATTCATTATTTTAAAAATACGAACAATAAAAAAAAAGAAAAGAAAAATCATCTGTAAGTCCTCCTAGAGTTTTCTCTGGACACGTGCATGTACATATCCAAACAAGTATTCTTCACAGAAATAAGTCTGATAGTTAATGTTTTCCGGAGACCTAGACAACATCATGAGGAATAGTTGATGTTTTTAAAGAACAAGGGAAGGAATTCTGTAATTGTCTTTTGAACCGTCCTCTGATAATTCTGCTTATTTTATTTATGTACTATTTGTGTGTTAATTCTTAGTAAGAGCTAAGACTGAATGTCCACTTTGATGTGGAATTTGTTATATTTGCTCAAGTATGTTTTGCTTAGTGGTTTGAAAGAGAGATTGATTCTGAAAAGCAAAAGAAAAGAAGAATAAATTAATCTTATAACAAACCTGAATGGATTTTGATAAACAACAAAGGCAAAGAAGCCATTCATAAAAACATGCTTAAAATAAAATAAGATCAGATTGGCCTTGTTAGCCTGGGACTGAGGGGGTTCCCGGGACATAGGACTTAAAGTGCTGTAAACAGGGCAGTCTAGGACAAACTGGGATGTCTGGTCATCCTAGACAGAGTCTGGGGTGTTATAGAATATATACTATACACATTTTATTAAAGCCTAAAAGCTGAAAAGCTCTGGATTCTGAAACCCATCTGTCCCCAAGGATTTGGAACATAGGACTTTGGACCTGGATGTGCATAGACTGTCTCCGGAAGGAGACACAAGTAATGGTTCAAATTCTCCTCCCCCAGGAAGAAAACAAGAGGAAGGGAGAGTTTTCATTGCATATCCATTTGCATCTTTTGACTGTGAACCACGTGTATATATCATCTACGCAAAAAATAAATACAGAAAATTATTGGAAAAAAAAAACTGGTCAGCATTAATTTCGAGCCTCTGTGTATCTGCTACAATTAGCTTATTGGTTATTTATAAAATCAATGGTTCTAGTATCACTTGTTCACTTAACGCTTTTTAGCTGTGTCTATAATATTTTTTCTACACATATCCCTTTACCCTCCAGGAACAGCAAGGAAGAGTATAGACAGGCCAAACTCTGTGGAGACATGCTACTTTAAGAGTTTCCAAAGTGACAATTTTGGACCAGACAATGGTTCAGCCTGAGAAGGGGATCCTTCTTGCAAAGGTAGTGGGACTTAACTAGTCGAAGGAAAATGATCTTTGTAACAGCGCTTTCTTAGCGCCAGTCACTGTTCTAAGTACAGGGTGTCTAAAAAGTTAGGAAACAGGATAAACTGTTTTTTAAATCATATGCTATTTAGCGTTTCAAATAATATGTTTTGGTTTGTTTTTAATCTCAAGACATCTTTTCAGTGAAAGGTCTCTAAATTTGAAGCAATAGATACATATGTTAATGTGGGAAAAGTTTATTTCACATATAGTTTTATAGATAAATGTATATA
>NW_011888814.1:8730606-8734296 GCF_000151845.1 Pteropus vampyrus | reverse complement strand
ATCTACTTAATATAATTTTTTAAATATATAAAAATTATATAATTATTCCTATGCTTCCATACTTTTCAGACGTTCTTTAGTGTATTTATTGTACTTTTACAATAAATTGGGAGTTTAAACTGGGGGTTGTCTAAGTGTTGAAAAAGAAAATACTGATGATATTACTTTAAAAGCTAACATACTGTTTAACAACTTCAGCCTATGTTTCTAGGCTTCTCACACACCCTATACTTTATATGTATTAATTCATTTAATCCTTTCAGTGATGACATGAGGTAGGTACTATAATTCATACTTCACAAATGAGGAAACTGAAGCCAAGAGAGGTTGCCTAGCATGTCCAAGGTCATTCAGGCAGACACAACCAGGAAACTGTAGAGTCTAGGTTTAAATCCAGATAGACTAGCTCTTAATCTGTGCTCATGACAACTGAACTTGACTGCCTCTTAACAAAAAAAAGTGTTTGAAGTAGATACTTGGAGCTGAGTCCACGCAGGATCCAGAGTCTGATTCTGAAGAAGGGAAAGGAAGCTAATATTAAATATTCAGGATTTCCAGGTTGAACTGAAGTTTTCATACAGCTCACTTATGATTACAGAATGCATTGCTAATGAAAAATGGTAAAGAAATGATATTCTAATATTTGCATATGCCTCCTCCTCAGTCTTCATTTCTAATTACTGTCATTTTCTACAAGAGTTTTGAATAATACCTTCTAACTCCACCAGGTGAGAGGTCCTGCAAAACAGAAAACCTTCAACACAAGCCTAAGCAGTGGTTTGCACACTAGCCTCTTCGGACAATATGTGAGTTTTCTCTGTCCCACAGTGTCTTAAAATTTTTGAATTTGAATGCTTTTAACCTTGACTTACCCTCTCCAATTAGCTACAGTCTCCACCACTCTTAATTATATATTCAGCTAGCTTCAAGCATTGCATTACCACCCTAGTAAGCATTTAAGATTATAGTCTCGGTGCTAGAACTATTCCTTACTAAGGAAGAGCAGGACACACAGAGAGGTAGAAAGAGTTTATGCTGCTAGAGTGATACAGCCAATGAGAAGTCAGTGAAGAATGATTCAAAGTAAGTAGGGGCACGTTGTTAGTGCACATAAGACTAGTGAGAGGTAAGGTCCAGAGGATGGGAACACGTTATAGAGGAGTCCAAAAAAATTTAACATGTAGGAATGATAAAAAGATGATCCCGATGAACATGTGACTTGGTAAACAGACCCTGGAAGATTTTGGAGTACTTTCTTAAGCAGAAAGACTACAAACCAATATGTGAGTGGCGAAGTTCCAGGTTCATTTGTATTTACTCGAAAAGTCAAGGCACTGAGAATCCCGTGAAAAATTCCAGTTGTGCTCAGCTGGACAGTGTCATCCTTTTAGATCACAGCAGGTGGAGGAGAGATAACATGTAGAACTCGGTGAGGCAGCAGGGAGGAGCATCGTGGGCAAAGGTAAAGAGATGAGAGATTGTGTGTGTCTTTTGGAAGGAGGAAGAGCCAAAGAAATAGTGGGACCTCGAGAACCAGAACAGATTGTGTTGGGGAGGAGCAAGAAATACTTTGGGGGCTGCTTGTTGAGGGTTTTGAAAGACAGGCAGAAGAGTTCAGATTGTATGCGTGGGAAACAAATAAAGTTTAGAACCTGGAGCCCTGGGTGCATGGAGATGTTCTGTTTGTAGGACACGTGGCCTTAGAGCACATGTGAGAGGTCAGAACAGCAGCTGCAGACACAGAAGAGGGGACCAGGGGAACTAAAGCCATGAATCCAGAGGAAGGTTGGCCTTTGTTAGAAGACTGTCTGGTCAAGGCCGTAACTGGTCAATCCGGTGGTGACCTCAGGGGAAGCATGATTCTGTGGAGTTGGGACTGGAGCTATTGACCACAAACAAGGATGTTGGGAACATTTCCTATGAGGAGCAGCTTTACACCATGCAGGGGTAGAGCACTGTCCATTTTTGTGTCATTCGAGGGGCTCCATAATGCTTCTCTTTCCTTATTTCTCACCCTTATCAGCTTGCCTGAACTTCCCATTCCTCTCTAATTTAACTATAATCTAACCTCATTTTAGAATAAGGTGTTGAATCACTTACTAAATGCTGGTATTCCTCAGAGGGATACTCAGCCCAATCTCTACACTTCATACCATAGAGGTCATCCATTTATGAAAACATTCATTCTGTGTATCCTCCATTCCAGTCATCCAGAAGTCACAGGATAATAGAGCTTAGACAGAATCTCAAGAGTTTGAAATTTGGTCACTCTGATTTTGAAAAGAAACAGTTTCAAATGTTAAAATGAATAGAACTGAATCCCTGTTTATTTTCCAGACCCAGCATCCATTCCCCCTGCTAGTACCAGCATTCTAGATTTCCTTTGGGAAAACACTCGACCTTCCCTCTCAGGCTAAAGGTATAAGGGAGACATCTACTCTTGGGCCCTAGAGTTGGAGCATATGCCTGTCCTGGCTAATTAGAACACAGGGATGGACACGTGATCCAAGTTGGTCTGATCAGAATGAATCCTGGAATTTGGTGGGAAAGAGGAAAATTACTGAGATTCCCTCTCTCTTCAGAGGGGACCTCTAGCATTACAGGTTACTAACTGCTGCTGAGGGCCATGACACAGTCGAAGGTGACACGGAGGGGAGGCATAACTGAGAGAAAGGGTGAAACTAAGTCCTGATGACATCGTTAGAACCCCAAGATCCAAAAGGTCTGAAATTAGCCCTGTCCTTAGA
Source organism: Pteropus vampyrus (assembly GCF_000151845.1). NCBI lineage: Eukaryota > Metazoa > Chordata > Mammalia > Chiroptera > Pteropodidae > Pteropus > Pteropus vampyrus. The sequence goes on along the minus strand of NW_011888814.1, from coordinate 8,731,549 downwards.
CTTTTCAGTTATATAAGTCAATAAATTGATTTGTTTTGCTTGAGTCAGATTGAAATGGTTTTCAGTCACCTTGCAACTGAAAAAGTATTACTATAGACTGAATATTTGTGTCCCCCAAATTCATATGTCAAAACGTAATGCCCAAAGTGATGGTATTTGGAGGTGAGGCCTTTGGGAGGTCATGAGGGTGGAGACCTCATGAATGGAATTAATGTCCCTATAACAGAGACCTCAGAGAGCTCCCTAGCCCCTTCCACCATTTGAGGACACAGGGAAAAGATGGTTGTTTATGAACCAGGAAACAGATTCTCACCAGATGCCGAATCTGCTGGGTGCCTTGATCTCTGCTTCTCGTGTAGGAACTAATTTTCTGTTGTTTTTAAGCTACCCAGTCTGTGGTATTTTGTTAAAACAGCTAAACAGACTAAGACAAGTACTGACTGGCACACCATTCCACCCAGTCATGTGCTGTTGTTAGGCAAAATGATTTCTGTTGCTTGACATGACGAAGGCCATCTTAAGAAGCAAGTTACTCTCAGTGACCAACGATTCATCCTGGCAAGGGTGGGCCCACATCACCTGAAAGGTATATTCTTACATAGATAAGTAGGCGCATTAAGTTGTTTACTGCTTTGGAATATACAGCTCTTAACAAGCACGTGCTTCTTGGCTACAAGTCGCCTGTGGTCTTGGAGGCTATACATACCAAGCCCCCATTTCTGCGTGGAGATTCGCTGTCTTGTTGCCACCCAAGACTCCGCTTCTGTGCATGAGTTCCTTTAATGAGCTTTTTGTATAATTCTGGAGTTGTCAGCCTCGTTTTGGTCTCTCAGCCTCATCCTCCTTCAGAGGTTGGTTCCAGTACACTTTGGGAAACTTTCTTGACAGCTGTGATCATTAATTAACAATGTCCACCTTTTCTTAAGAATTCACCCCATATGCA
>NW_011888814.1:8726718-8730031 GCF_000151845.1 Pteropus vampyrus | reverse complement strand
CCCCCGCTGTCCCGCCACCAGTAAGGCCTATGCATTTCTTTCAAGAGCATAATAATACCTTATATTTGAAAAGCACCGGAGTGCTGTACCTCTTTCAAAGTACTTGTACATTCATTATCTCATTAGGATACCAGATTTGCTATTTTTTTCCTTCAAATTCATTAAAAAAAAAACAAAACTCAAATCCAGCAGAGAAATTTTTTATATGGCTTTCAATGAGCCTCGAGAGGAGAAAATCAGAATTCAATCCAAGAGTGAAGCTTTCCTAGAGCCGCAAATGTAATCCTTCTATCATATGCCAAAAATAATAAAGGGGCAGAGGCTAGATTCTAGAGGAAAGAACATTGAGTGGGAGTTGAAACCTGGGTTCTAGTTCCAAATCTGCCACTAAACAGCTGTGTGACTTGGACAAGCCCCTTAATCTCTCTGCACTTCAGGTTCTTCCTTTGTAAAATAGTGGCATTGAGATTCCCTGAGGAGTTTGGTCTTGATATTTTCTGAAGGCCTTTAAAGCTCTGAGGATTTATGGCTTCGGGAATTGTAGAGCCCTAAGGGACTAATTTATAAGCAAGTTGGCACATTTTAATAAGCCCAGATGCTATTTTGGGGTGTGCAGATGAGAGCCCCTATTCAGCCTCTATCTTCTGCTGGCCAAGAGCCATGCATTGGGGGACACAGAGCTAAAGATAGCTGATTTCCCAGAGACTCCAAGCCCCTCCCTCTGGACCACCTCTGACAGCTGTGGTTGGTCGGTGGTGGTTAGATGGTTAAATGAAGGGTGAGTGCCTGACCACTCACAAAGTGCTGGCCTCTAAATAGACCAGGAAATCCTGTGGCCTGTGGGACCACAGATGTCAGATGGGTTCTTGGAACAGAAAGGAAGTGGAACCTGGCGTTTTCCTGGAGACATGTCCTGTGTAGGTCTTGGCAGGCCAGGTAGTAGGCCCTACTTAGCAGAGACTGGCCCCCAAATTTTTCATGCTGAGTTCAATCTTCTCTTTACAACCTTTTCCTCAAGCAAGTACTCTCTGCCCAGTGCGGAGGTGAATGGGATCTCTCACCCCTCATGAACCCCTTCTGTATGACTACACTTTCTAATGTATCCTGGCTCTTCCTTTCATTTTCACCAACTACTTTGAGGCACTAGGATGTCAATGGTTTCTCTTATCTTACTGGAGCCTCAGTTATGTAGCTTTTGAGAACAGGGACTATGATACGTCAGACTGCCTCCTACCTTACTCAGCTCTGCTGTCCCCTCCTCATTACACACACACACAAAAGCAAAACAATCAACAATCGTCACCACTAACAACAATGAAACCCCACACCATCCCATTATGTATCTTAATCTCTTAGAAACATTTCTTTGTTCCTAAAGTAATTCATGCTAACGTGATGACAGCTGCTAAGGTTTAATTCTTACCCATCCCCCTGCCACTGTGAATATGAATTCGTATTTAATTGGATCCAGTTTGGCAGAAACACTCCCATTAAAGGAAGAGCATCAGACCTATTATGGGAGATATTTTTGTCCTTAAGGAAGGACCTTTTGTGTTCCTCCAGTTATCAAGAGGAAGTTGGGTACTAGTGAGGTCAGGATTTTGGAGAACAGTCTGCCAATCAGACCTTCCCTTGCACTAGCAGTAACATTCTATGCATAATCAGACCTGCAATTTTCATACTCAGAACAAAATCTGACATTGCATTGGCCAGCCTCCCTGCATTTCAAAGGTTATTTTGTTGTTTCTGGGATCTTCTCTCTTCTTTCTTAAATCCTGGCTCAGCCTCAGTAGCCCCTGGCTCTGTTTGGGCTACACTGCCTGATGCTGGGATATGGATCCTGGCACTCTCTGAGAACTCCTCAATTTGTCTGCCCTGCACCCCTCCGACACACCATTCCTATGTTCCTTATAGAGTCTCCCACTCTCCAACCCTTAGTCCTCCTGAGTTTTAAACAGGACTAAAAAAAGGGACCACAATTCCAAGAAGTAAAACCAAACTTGAATTAATACCAAGAGACTGGTTGAGTCTCTGGAGCTTCCAGATCTATGTCACAAAAGGGCAACTTTCTACCCCAGCAGTTTTGCCCACTCTGAATTTTGATCCCAGACTAGTGCTCTCTGCCACTCACCTTATCCCACCTGACTCCCCACAACAAGGTTAAGCATGTCCCTGTGATCTGGAACTGGCCCAGTTCCTTCAACTTGGAAGTCTGCTTGATTCTTTGAGGAGAAGAGTTAGAAGGGTCAGACCCAGCTCTGGAACGACCTTCAGTGATCAGATGCTCTGGTTTTTGCTAGCCTGTACTGGTGTTCGCATGAAGCAAAGGCAAACTATGAAGGAATTTGCACTGATGTGTAAAATATGGTGGCCAACCTAAAGTAATGATGCAAATAAACAAGTACAAGGAAGGTCAAAGTCCCTCTTAAGTTTGGAATTCTAAAATAACAGGAAGTTCCACTGAAAAACCAATACCACCCCATCCACTGTCCTTTTCCACTGCCAAAGCCGGAGCTTAAGTCTTGGAGCTGGAGAGAAGGGAAAGAGTCTCTCTCCTCCTGCCCCTGATTCATCCTGCCTGGCTCTGCTGGGTTCGCACCTAAGCTCTCTGGTTAGTGATGTGGTCACTTTAGTCATCTGTCCAGTCATCTTGCCCTTTCTACTCTCTAAATTTGATTCGATGGACGATGCAGCAAAAGCCATGACAAGCCCTCGGGAGAGAGAAGTACCAGAACCCTCTGGTAGGTCCCAATGTAGAGATTAGTGATTAAACCTCATTAATAATTAATGATTGAGAGACTTATGGGAACCATATAAAAAGAGAGATTACTGAAGAGAAAGAAAGAAAGAAAGAGGAAGGCTAGAGCCGAGGATGAAGGAAATCTGCTAACCAGTGAGGCACATTCCAAGGTCGTCCCTGCAGCTGTGTCTGTGGTTCCGTAGATTCTTGCAGCTGGGTGGATCCAGGTGGACCTTGCCCAGCAGCCAAACTGGAGCAGCCAAACCGACTTTGTTCCTAACCCCACTTCTCTTAGAGTGAAGGAGCTTTATCATCGCCTCTAGGCTTCTCAAACCTCATCACTGTTTCCCAGTTTATTACCTCAGAACCAGACCTGAGCTAACACAGGCTACAGAAAAGGTTCTTTGCTCAGTTCTCTGACTCACACATTTTCCAGCAATAGTCACGACCGCCAGCACCGACACGGCAGAGTGATTCTGGGTCAGCTCTGCTTTATGCAAAACTGAAATATGGAAATTCAGACTTCCCCCCTAAATAATTAATTTGGGAGGTGATCATGTATTTTTAATAAAT
>NW_011888814.1:8701663-8725853 GCF_000151845.1 Pteropus vampyrus | reverse complement strand
ATTATCAAAATTAAAAACTTACATGTATCAAAGGACAACATCAAGAAAGTAGAAGGATAACCCACAGAATGGAACAGAATTTTTTTGCAAATCATATACGTGATAAGGGACTTGTATCTAGAATATATAAAATACTTTTACAAATAAGTAAAAAGATAAATAGCCCAATTTAAAAATGGGCAAAGTATTTGAATAGACATTTCTCTAAAGGAAACATACAAATGGCCAATAAGCACATGAAAAGATGCTCAACATCACTAGCCATCAGAGAAATGTAAATCAAAACCACAAGGAGATACCACTTCACACTCACTAGGTTGGCTGTATCCAAAAGACAAATAAGTGTTGCTGCAGATGTAGAGAAATCGGAACGCTCACATGCTCCCGATGGCAATGTAAAATGGTGCAGTTGCTTTGGAAAACAGTCTAGTAGTCCCTCAAAAGGTTGAACATAGAGTTATCATATGATCCAGCAATTTCACTCCTAGGCATATCTCCAAGAGAAATTAAAACATGTCCACGCAAACTCTTGTGCATGAATGTTCATCGCAGCAGTATTCATAATAGCCAAAAAGTAGAAACAACACAAATGTCCATCAACTGATTAATGAATAAACAAAATGTAGTATATCCATATAGTGAAATATTATTCAGCAATAAAAAGAAATGAAGTACTGAAACACACTATAACTTGGATGGACCTTGAAAACAGTGTGCTAAGTGTGCTAAGTGAAAGAAGTCAGTCACAAAGGATCGCATATTGTATGATTCCATTTGTATAAATGTCTAGAATAGGCAAATCCATGGAGGTAGAAAGTAGATTTGTCAAGAAATGGGGGGAAATGGGGAATGACTACTAATGGGGGTGATGAAAATGTTCTAAAATTGTGATGATAGTTTTGAAACTCTGTAAATAAACTAAAAACCATTGACTTGGATACATTAAACAGGTGAATTGTATGGTATGTGAATTGTGATAAACTGTTATTTTTTTAAAAAAATAACCTAGTAAGTGAATGTATCGATGGGATTATTTAAATAGTTGTCAGGTACAAACTAATACTGAGCTGTGTTTCACATCATTTAACAAATATTAACTGAGCATCAGATGTGTTGGGAATATTAAAAAGTGGAAGAGCATCTCAAGGCCCAGCCAAGAAGGCAGCACCCATGAACAGAAGGTAAGTAACTGGACAAAGAAGCACATAATAAATGCTACCGGCTTCAGAGGCAGGCTGGCTGTCACGGGCTGTGCACCCTAAGGAAGGCTTCAGTGAGGAAATGGAAATCACTGAATCCTAAAGGATAAACAGGAGAACCAAAAATATAACACAGTTATCATTTGTTGAGCTCTTACCCTGACGGGAAGTGTTCTAAATATGGTACAAAGAGGTTGGAACTTCCAGGATGCCAGAGTAAGGAGTTAGGTGCACCTTCTCCTGAGCAAAACAACAACTTAACTGGTAAAAATTATGAAAACAAAATGCAACGCATTCATTTAAAATCCCTGGATATTGTTCTAAGGGCATAGAGCAAATGGAGAAATATTATACAAAAAAACCTAAATCTTAGGAAGAACAAGAAGAATCTACGGCATTTGAGCCATGACCCTTTATTCCCTGAGCCCTTCTCCCCCGACTCCTTATTATGGAAGTTCTACCTGAGGACTCTATTCTCAACAAGAAGATTCCTCACAGTTCACAGTCTGTGGCAAAAGTTTCACCCTGGGAGAGGCAGACTGTCAGGACTTCTCATCCTCCTAGTCCTCTGTTGCAGAAACTCTACTCTAGGCATGGCAGACTGAGAACACCATAGCCCCACCACTTCGCCTTCCCCTCAAGCCACTTTGTAGAGTGGAGGTTCTACTGTGGGAGGAACAAGCACAGAAGATCAGGAGCTTCCATCCCCTACCCTCACCCATTCACAGAGCAAGGTATCACTCCAAGAAAAGCAGGACCACCTCCAGTTCTGATGGAGTGGCACAGGAGTTCTGCTCAGAGAAAAAGGAAAATCCTCATGAGAAAGGACAACATTTCCACACAAACACTTGTACACATTAAGGACGAAGACCTGTAGACCTCTGCTTGAGACATTGACTTTATCGAAACAGAGCCTGGAGAACTCTGGCTAAAGATGTGTGGAAAACAAAAGACATCTTCATGTAGAACAAGTAAGAAGAGGCTGGTAGCTGCATGACACAAGCAAAATGGCAGAGCAGCTAGAAATGTAACAGGGAACCAGAGAAAGAGAACGCCAAGAAGAGCCTTCCCGGAAGCCCATTTAACTCTAAGGATCAGAAGGCTGCGCGCACGTGTCTGGCTGTACCTGCTCAAGGGCAATCTGAACAGAGCATGAGCAGACTTGAAAATAGTCCCCAAGCCACACACAGGCTTGTTGACATAGGGCCCTTTATGGAACAAGAAGCTTAAATACAACCTCTGACCAAACACTGACTGAACAATAAGCTATTGAACAATAAGCTGACCAAGGGAAGCTCCTAGAAAATCAAGTTTAAAACGAAAGGCACACTCATCTGTGACAGTTGGGATAACTGTGGGCTTGCCTGAGGCTGTACCCTATTAGGAGTGAGCGGAGAGGGAACATTCAAGCTGCTAGGTCCTGGATGAACATGGGGCAAAAAAGCAAACTCCCTGAACTGCAATAGCAGCCTTCCAAGCCAAACATGTATCCAACAACAAAGAGTAAAAATATAACTGGCTAAGGGGACTTAAATACAACCTTGGACCAATAAGTAGCTTATGCCAACCCAGGGAGACCCCCGAGGTAGCCAGGCTAGAAGATAAAAACAGGAAAAAAATATCTGAGCAGGGACATCAGAGGCTGCATGCCAGAGGAGAAATAGACTTTGCAAAATTAGTTCAGCCAAGTCATTAAACAAATAAATGATGAAGCAAATAACAATAGTTCCAACCCCCTGAGTGGGAAATCAGCATCCATAGCTGCTACAATCTATTATTTAAAATGTCTACTTTTCCATAGAAAGTTATGAGACATGCAAAGAACCAGAAAAGTGTGACCCATACACAGGAAAAAAAGTAGACAACAGAAACTGCCTTAAACGGCCCAGAAGGTGCACTTAGCAGACAAAAACTCCGAAGCATTTATTATAAATAAATTCAAAGAACTAAAAGCAATCATGCCTAAAGATGTAAAGGATTTGTGATGGCAATGTCTCATCAAATAGAGAACATCAGTTAAGAAACAGAAACTATAAGAATCGAATGGAAATTCCGGAGTCAAAAAGTACAATAACCAAAATGAAATATTACTTAAGGGCCTTAACAATAGATTTGATTTGTCAGAAGTAAGGATCAATGAACTTGAAGATAGATCAATAGAGATGATGCGCTCATAAGAACAAAGAGAAAAAAAAAAGAATGAATAAAAATGAACAGAGCCTCGGAGAAATGCGAGACCAACATATGTGTAATGATAGTACCAGGAGAGGAGAGAGAAAAAGACAAAAAAATTTCAAAGAAATAAGGGCTGAAAAGTTCCCAAATTTGACGAAAAGCACAAATTTACACATCCAAGCCATGGCCTGGTTTCTCCTTGTGGCTTATAGTAAAATGCAAGATGAATTGAACTGAAAAAAAAAAAAAAAAAGAGAGAGAGAGATGAATTGAAAAAGGACCTGTAAAGCAACAAGGAACCAGAACGTAATGATTTGGAAAACTCTCTGCCTATCCATATTGCAAAAGATGAGAAAACATTTCTGGAGAGAACGCCAATGACGCTTGGACAGCCATTTGCTAAAGAGATTAGGCATGTGATTTATGGATCCAATCAGCCATTTCAGCAGAAGCCAGGCATAGAGATGGGTTTTTCAGGAGAATGATTGTGTCTAATGGTGTGGATCTCCTCGACATCACAGAAGACAGACAAGGTTTTTGAGACTTTGACACCAGCAGAAATACTGACTGCCTGGAATGAAAGGGACACAGATGGGATGAAATGGAGGAAAAAGATCCTAAGGATAGCACCGTGGAGGCAGAGATCAGAGAAACAGGGGTCACCCTGGAGGACCCAGAGGACAAAGCATTGAGTCACGGAAGATGACTCCCGTATTTTGGAAGCAAATAGCTTATTTCCTAGGTTTAACATGTTTGTGGACTGAGAGAAATTTTGTCCTGAATGGACCATACCTAGAGTCTCACCCATACTTGTTTAGATAATTTAGATTATGTGATTTGGGATTTTTAAAGTCGATATTTAAATGAGATTTGTGACTTAGAGTTGATGCTGAAATGGATTTAGATTTTGCGAGTTCTTGAGATGAAGGGAGTGTGTTTTGAACACAGGATGGATGTGAATTTAGGGGACCAGAGTTGATGCTGAAATGGATTTAGATTTTGCGAGTTCTTGAGATGAAGGGAGTGTGTTTTGAACACAGGATGGATGTGAATTTAGGGGACCAGAAGGTGGACTCCTCTGGGTTGAATAGTGTCCCCCAAAAATGTATGTCCACCTGGAACTTCAGAATGTCATCTTACTTAGAAATACAGTAGCCCCCACTTAACCACACTTTTGCTTTTCCACAGTTTCAGTTACCTGCAGTCAATCACAGTCTGAAAATATTAAGTGAAAAATTCCAGAAATAAAGAATTCATGAGTTTTAAATTGTACACAGTTCTAAGTAACAAGATGAAATCTTGCATAATCCCTTTCCATCCTGCCCAAGACATAAATTATCCCTTCATCTAGCATATCCACACTGTATATGCTACCCATTCATTAGTCACTTAGTAGCTGTCTGGGTCATCACATTGACTATCGTGGTATATTGCAGTGCTTGTGTTCAAGTAATCCTTATTTTACTTAATAATGTCCTCAAAGCACAAGAGTAGTGTTGCTGGCATTTCGGATATGCCAAAGAGAAGTGCTTCCCTTAAGTGAAAAGGTATATAAGTACTGCAAGAAACATAGTATATACAGGGTTTGGAGTTATCTGTGGTTTCAGTCATCCACTAGGGGTCTTGGAACGTATCCCTGCAGGTAAAGAGGAGTTACTATAGGGCTTTTGAGGATGCACTTAGTTAAAATGAGGTCATACTGGATTAGGATGAAACCTAAACCCAATAACTAATATCTTTATAAGAGGAAAGGACTTACAGAGGCACAAATATATAGGGAGAGTGCAATGTGACAATGGAGGCAGAGATTGGAGTGATGCATCTACACACCAAAGAACACGGAGGATTGCCAGTGGCCACCGGAAGCTAGGAGAGAGACAGGAGTGGTCTCTCCCTCAGAGCCTCCAAAAGGAATCAACCTTGCTGTTACCTTGATTTTGAATTTCTGGCTTTCTGAACTGTGAGAGAAAAAAAATTTCTGTGGTTTTAAGCCACTCAGTTTGTGGTAAGTTGTTATACAGTCCCTGGGAAATGAATGAATGCAAGTGCCAAGACCATAGTCTTTTCAACAAATGGTGCTGAGACAACTGTATATCCACATGCAAAAGAATAAAGTTGGACCCCAAACTCACATCACATACAAAAATTAACTCAAAACGGATCAAAGACCTAAATTTAAGAGCTAAAATGATAAAATTCTTAAAGGCAAACATAGGGGTAAATCTTCATGACATTGGATTAGGCAGTGATTTCTTACATATGACACCAAAAGCACAAACAACAAGAGAAAAAAATAGGTAAATTGGAATTGTCTAAATTAAAATTTTTTTTAATTAGAAACTTTTATGCTTTAGAGGTCACCATCAAGAAAGTGGAAAGACAACACACAGAATGGGAGAAAATATTCATAAATCATATATCTGATAGAGGACTTATATCTAGAATATTTAAAGAACTACAGCTCTATAACACAAAGATGAATAACCTAATTTAAAAATGAGCAAAGGATTTAAATAGACATTTTCCCACAGAAGATGTACAAACAGCCAACAAGCACTAGTCATCAATAGTCATCAAAGGGTGAATTTTATGGTATTGAGTTCTATCTCATTTTTTAAAAAAGCAGTGGCATAAAATAACATGTATAGAATTATACTGTTGGGCCTAAAACATATAAAAATGTAATACATTTGAAGCTAACAGCTCAAAGGAGGCAGGTAGGAACAAAGCTGTATGGGAGTGAAGAAATGATGCCAGATGTTAACTCGAATCCATAGGAAGAAATGAAGAGAAACAGGAGGGTCAGTCAGAAGGTTAATGTAACAAACTCTGTGAATACATACTTGCTCTCCCCATGCTTCTTTGACAGTAATAATTATGATAATGTATTATTGGATTTATAATATACCTACAAGTAAAACGTCTAACAATAATAGCGCAAAAAAGAGAGAGGAGAAAACACAGCTCTTTAGGATTAAAGATTTTATATTTTACTGGAACTATTTAAAATGCAAATCCCTAGGTCTTTTGAATTAGAATTTCGGAGGGATGGCCAGGGCTTTCTAGGTCCATACAGTGTGATTTCAAAAGGTTCCCTTTGCACTCATCAAATGTAGCTCCATGCCCGGGCCAATGGTTTAACAAGCAGAACGTGAGCTGGATGGACTATCCACTCACTCTCGTGCACTGAGCAATCTGCACAACTGTATGAGAGAGGTGGCCCCAGGTCTGACCCCATCTGTATTTTCAGACTGTTCTTCTAACAGGTGGTCGTGGGCCTGACTATGGGGCCTGTGCGTGGTGCTGCCAAGCAGCAGGGAGCCGAGGAGAGGCTGCCACCTGAGGTCTCAGGGCAGACCTACTTTGGCATCTTGAAACAGTTAAGTGCCAGTATTATCATGAAAAGTGGGCAACAAAAATGTTGGTAGCTTCATAAATTCTGTTGCCAGATATCATGGGGTCTCTTGGATAAACCCTTTTTGTACCTCTTATCCCAAATAGAACATATCTGGTATTGATATTTACCAAAACCAGAAGTCTGGGTGTGTTGATATCTGGGCCTGCTGGGCTGGCCCTGGTTGATAAGGTGGCTCAATACCTAGAAACTTTTGTGGCTTGAACCATAAATAAATTCCTGCAGATAAATGGTGAGGCATGAAGAAAAAGAGGAGGGTATAAATAGGATTAGAACTGGCAGGTTATTGGAGAGAGGCATACAGCAAGCCCCACCCCCAACATAAATGACACTTATCTCTACAGTCATGTACACACAGCTATGGTCGTCCCCATGGGCCCCTGTGCTGTGGACAGGACCCAGCCAGGTTCTGGGCTTGGCCAGACTGGTGAATAGGTATAGGCAGTTAGCCAGCCTACCTTTCTGCCATACCCTCAGGCCACCATTTCTGTAAGGCACGCCTTCAGCATGAAGCTGGTTTATAGCATCATTATGTTCGGTCCTTCCTGGAGATTTGCATACAGGTCAAATCCAGAACCAGGAAGCAGAATTTTGTAAAAGAGAGTTTCTTTATCCTTTCCTTAGCTAAAGTGGCCATGGGCCAATGCCTGTTAGGGTCTTTTTTACTCCAAATGATTCCATGAGGAATCCAGTGGAGTGAATTCCCTGCTGAGTCTTTCTGGATATATGAGGGGCACAAGCCATGTCAGAGTTTCCCAGTAGGATAGGAAACTGAAATCATTCTATGATTTTCCAAAAAACATGGGGCCTGGACAGTCAAAAAAATATGCAGTCATACCAGGACGCCATAAAACTGCAGGGTCTTTTGGTGGAGCTGGGAAAGTGGAGGGAAGACACTGCGGACTTGGCCAGTGCAGGGGGAGGGTGACGACTGTGATTACAGGCTCAAAACCTTTGACTCCGCTGGCTGCAGAAGCTGGAAGTCACCTCTGGAAGGAGAAACTTTCTTTACAATGCCAAGTTAGCCAAGTGGAGTGAATACAGAGTGCCCGTAAGCTCTTCCTTCTCGCTTGACTGGGAATCTCAGAGTTTGTGAGTTAGTTACTGAGTAACTGGTAGAGGCAGTCGATGTGACCCTAGAGCCTTTCATAGAATCAGCACTTTAAAGAGCTGCAGCCAGACAGCGAGTCCAAGGTCAAAAGTGGGGAGAAATCAAATCTTGGGCTAATTGCAGAGCTGCAAGGCAGAGAGAAAGCAGTCCGAGGCATTTAATGCAGGAGGCAAATGAATGGAACAGAAGAGAAGCCAGTTTGTGCAGGGTTTAAATCTGCCCTCTGATTGTCTTGATACAACGGGAACTAGGCCATTGAGGACCCGGTCAGACTGGACATGATGCCTTTTTGTGCCTTTAGTGTCTATAAGCATAGACCCTTGGAGTGGACTACGATTTGTCATTCCATAACTCCTCTTATATTCTACTTGCTTCCCAGGAAATATGTTAATAATTATAAGACTCCTTTGTAAAACCTTCTAAGTGGCCATCCTGCCTCTCCCCATTGCTGTGGGCAGTTTGTGGGTCTCTTGCTCAGCACTTAAACACATCTCGATGTGCACTTATCTCACGGTACTGAAAGGGTTAATTTGCATAGCTCTTTCCCCTCCCTAGACTTGTGGCTTATTGAAGGTAGAGCTGTTTCTTATTCATTTTTATTTGTGCTAGCAGTGCTTGACTTGGTACTGGGTAAAAAGTGCAAAATAAATGCCCAGTGAATGAAGGACACAACCCAAGACTCGCTCCCATGGTAAAGTTCCGTTCATCCTGAGCCTGAACTAGTAAGATCGAACTTCTTCCTATCTGAGATCCCCAGTCAAGAACACATCCTCTCTTTCCACATCTTTGTGCTTTCTCTACTGCTGTCCTATAACTCTAGAATTCTCTTCATCCCTCTCTTTGCTTTTGGACATGCCACTGGACCCTTACCTCTACACTCCTGGCCAAAAGCTTCTTGAAGACAGGACTTACTTGTATTTCCAGCAGAGCTTGACCTGCTGCTTTGCACTCAGCAGAGACTCAATCAGTGTTTGCTCAGGGAAAAAATGAGCCGCTTTGGCTCTGACTAAAGTGACTGACCTTCCGGCCTCTGTCAGGCAGCTCCTCATTGTGTCTTGGTTAATTGCCATTTATTCAAGAGGATTTGCTTAGGAGAGATGAGACACATAATGCGAAAATTCACTGTTAAACAGGGCTTTGAGAAGGAGTGATTTGAAAATTGTTGGATCGATCTTGTGGCCAGTTACTTACCGTTTCTCCGTGGCCATTTCTTTCCTAGCATGAAGCCATCTTGGACTTGCAGTAGGGGGAACTCTTGGCTCCCCCTTATTCCATGAAAGCCAAATGGGTGGGAGGAAAAGGGGAATGTTGAGAGAAATCTCCAGCTCACTCTCTTTTGCCCCCACTCCCTGCCCAGGTCGACCCACAATCGTAATGTTTGAGCTTTGGCTTTGTCTGTGCCCTACCTGTACGCCTCTTTTCAATATTTATCTCCTAACTTTTTCCCAGTTTATGGTCTAAATGTTTCTGCTCTGTTTTCATCCCTCCAGGGTAGAAGAAAGGGAGTTTGATCAATCAGTAACCAGGACTGGAAAATTTGAATGCTGGCAGAAGCCAAGGGAAACAAGCCAAGATGGTTGGCCAGGGGTCGTGACCATGACCCGATTAAGGCAGCAGCTGCTTCCCTGCTATGGAACTGTGGTCCCAGGGTTGCCTGATCTTGTGTTTTGCACCGTCACCCTTGTTATGAGCCTTGGAAAAGGGCAAAAGAGATTTGTGGGTGTCCTGCAGGTGGATTGCAGGGTGTAGTCCTGGACTCTTCAGGGATTATCTAGTTCTGTAGGAATTTGCCCCTTTAATGAATAATTAGGGGAGATTATCCTGGATTATCCAGGCGGGCCTAATATAATCCCGAGGATCCTCATAAGTGAAAGAGGGAGGCAGGAGAGTGAGAGTCAGAGAAGATGTGACAATGAAATCAGAGAAGCCAGGGTGATGCGGAGTAAAAATGACTCAGATGACCATTACTAGCTTTGAAGATGAAGGAAGGGGACCATGAGCCCAAGAATGGAGGTGGCCTCTAGAAGGTGGAAAAAGCAAAGGAATGATTCTCCCCTGGAGCCTCCAGAGGGAACACAGCCTTGACGACACCTTGATTTTAGCCAAGTGAGACCCATTTTGGACTTCTGACTTCCAACTAACTATAAGGTACTCTAACGAAACTGTAAAATGATAAACGTGTGTTGTTTTAAGCTACCAGGTTTGTGGTAATTTGTTACATCAGCAATAAAAAAAACTAATACCAAGTTATTTTACGACTTATAGTGGTAAAAATTAAGTTGTAGAAAATTGATAGCAATAAATACTTCTTGTCCTTCTAGTAATGCAAATGGTTTCTGTTCTTGAACTGGAAAGATATTGTCCAGTGTGTCAAATTCTCATTTGAATGCTTTTAACATTTTATGGGTTCCTTCATTCATTAATTAAGAGTTGAACAAAATCTTTGACACATGTTAATTTTAGATTTGCATAAGTTTATGTTAATAATGTTTTAAACTATACATTAGTGTAGTTCTTATGTGTTCATATTCTATGCCCCTGTGCCTTCTATGTAAGCTCTATTAATACTTTTAGATCCACTGCGAAGTCACTAATATGACTTCTATTTTTTGAGCAGTCAATTATCACCAATTTCAAAGACACATGTTGGCAAGGACGTCAGTTGGAATCCCAGCGGGAAGATATTATATCTATCAAGATTTTGGCCATGATAAAGGAACTCATTCAGACTTAGGAACATGTCAAATAGTGTATTTTTTCAATAGCTAAGGCCTTAAGGGAAATTTTCGGCAGAGACAATAGATATGTTTTTATACTTCTTTTCTGACAGTTCATGGGAATATCTTCCACGCTGTCTACTGCTGAACACACTTATCAACAGGGACTGGGAAGACAAAAGCACTTTGTGCAGGAGTAACTGGTCAACCTTGCAAAGTGCTGCCAGCAGGGGGCAGGGCGGGGTTGGGGGGTAGACAGGAAGACTGAGCAACAAACGTGAAGGACAGAGGCTCTCTCCATATAGCCTGCCACGGTGCAGGGAGACATACTAACTGCTACTGCTGCTATGGGATGCAGAGGAGAAGTTGAGGCTCAGGGTCTCACAGGGCAAGTTTGGCTGACTGCCGAACTTGGGTTTTTCCCAGTCCAAACCCCAGCTTTTTGATCTCATTCCACATTTCTGAACAGCAAGGATTTTGCTGTACAGAGTATGTAGCGTTCTCAGTAGGAAAGGTACTGCCCCAAGGAGTTTTGGGTTGTCACAATGATTGGGGAACACTATTGCTATTTAGAGGACATGGGCCAAGCCTGCCAAGTTGTCTTGCAATCAACATGAGAATCCCCAAAACGAATTGTCGGGCATCCTGTCCAACTTTTGAATGTACTCTCAGATACTCATGTAGGTGAAAAACTGTCCATAATTATCTGAGCCTAAAATCAAAGTCCTTTTTGTATATAAGCACAAAATATTTTTTATTTGGTCTAAAAATACAGTGACTTTCTCAGGAATACAACTACTATGTAAGTTAAGAGATGATTGTGCTTTGTTTTGTTCAGAATTTCACTTAAATTTATTCAAAAACTTGGAAAATGATGTCAGGGGTGGAAATGGAGTTGTCAGCACAACCACTTGTGTTTGTATTTGTATTTGTGGCTGTTCGAATTTATTGTGAGTCCACTTTTAAGGAAAAGCATCTATTATTTCATTACATGTTCTAGTATAATGGTGCTCAAGCATTTATTATTATTTTATTTGTAATTATATTATTATTAGTTTAGTTTATTTGTAGTTACAGCAATTATTTCTTATAAATCACTATTCTTTTAATTCTCCTTTATGCTGTAGGGGCAAAATGTTATCTTTCGAAATTATCTACAAATTTAATTTCATTGTAGTAAAAGGCGAATGATACAAAATATTTGTTATAAAAGGCAGAGAGATTAAATGTGTTTGAGAACCACTGTAATGGAGTGAGCACTTGACCAAGAAACAGCAAAAGCTTGATTGAGGATCTTGGTTCTGCCGCTTATTTTGAGCATGTCACAATCTCCCCAAGACTGCCTACTTCTCTATAAAACAAGCATAGTATACACCTCCTACTTTTCAGAGTGCTTGTTGTATTAACCAAATGATGTCATGTAAATAACGCACCAGTATAGTGAAAATCTCTCACTGTATAGCATGAATAGAACATACTTATTTGGGATTAAATTTAATACTGAACAAGGCTCTTATCATTCCTGGTGGGTTAATGTAGGCTTTAAATTGTTTGCCTTAAAGCCTTGAATAGGCGCTTGACAAAAGAAGATATTCAAACCAAATGGCTGATAAGTTCATGAAAAGGTGCTCAACTTCATTGGTTATCAAGGAAATGTAAATGTTACAGTGACTAAAATGAAAGACAATATATAACAAATCTCCCACACATTGCTGATGAGAATGTAAATTAATACAACACTTTGGAAGTCCGTCATTATCAATCGAAGCAATCTTATGACCCAGCAATTCCACTCCTAGTTATTAGGCCAACCGGAATGCGTACATTCCCAAAAGCTGTGTACAAGAATATTCATAGGAGCCTTCTCATAATAGCCCTAAACTGGAAACATCCCAAATGTCTACCATTAAAAAAATGGATACATCGTGGTATGCTTCTACAATGGCATATTATAGCAATGAGAATGAACCATATGCAACAACACAGATTAATTTCACAGATTAAGTTCAGCAAAAATCACATACAGAAATCCATATTGTTGGATTCTATTTATATGAAATTCAAAAGCCGACAAAAATAATCTGGTGTTAAAAGTCAGAGTAGTGGTGACCTTGGGGGTAAGTTGTGACTGGAAGGGGGCACTAGGGGACATTAGGGGTGCTGATAATATTCTGTTTCTTGATCTGGATGCTTGATCTGGAGCACGGGTGTGCTCAATTCCAAAGTTAATTGAACAAAACATTTATGATTTGTGCATTTTTCTATTCTTATTATAATTTGATCAATTTTTTTAAAGTTGATGGAACAAAAAAACAATTGTCATCCAGGCCCGTACTGCTTTGATCATACGCTTCATTCTCTCTTCTCTTAGTGAACGAGCCTGGCAAGTTTAAGGTTCTGTTTGTAACCACAGAACAGAACAAAGTTAATGGAGCCCTACAGGGGTCAAGGTCATGACCTCAGCTCCAAGGTCATGCAACCCAAGAACAAGGGTGTGGTCGGGTCTATGCTAATACAAAAAACAAGAATGGCATTTACATAGGTTGCTATTTTTCAGTTTTTCCTTTTTCATTCTGGAAGGGGAAGAGGGGTGAAGTGAAAAGGAAATGAGAATGAATCCCATGAAATGATGTTTGTGAAAACACCGTGTAAGCTGCAAGGCATTATGAAAAAGTTATTAATAGAGGGCAAGGATATGTGGGAGGAATGGTTTTGGATGGCCGAAAGGAAAGGTAAAGTATTGACAATGAAGAGTGTTCGTCTGGTGGTATCTTTTTTTCGTTCCATCTCTTACCTCTTTTCGGATCAAGGAAGAGTTTTGGATTTTTGTGGGATGTTTCCGCCCCGCCTTTGGCGTTTTGTTCTCCTCGCCAGGTGGAGTCCCATTCTCCGTCGCAAGAGGGCGCTATGGCCACACTGAACTGGAGTCTCAACTGTGAAACTGAGGATTCTGTCCCGAATGCTGGGGGAGTAGGCTGGGTATAATCTGGTTTTGAGGACTAGATCCCAGGCTGGCCAAATCCTCCTTCTCCAAGCGACCCATGGAGAAACTGTGGAGCAGAAGGGCAGGGAGGCATTTGCACGTTGCATTTTATTTCCGGTGTATTCAAATCTGAAGCATGGGGTGTGAAAGTTTGGGAGTGCTTTCTTTTCTTCGGCAGGCTAGTGGAGAATAAAGAGTCCACAGCTTTGCAAAGAGCTCAGAGACTAACGACAGGAATCCAAGCCTCTCTGAACCAGAGTCGTGGGGGGTCTCAAAAGGGATGAATATTGATACAATAGGCTTTTCAAGATACTTTCCATCAACATTTTTCCTGTGGAGTGATTTCTTCCACTTTCACTCTCCCCATGCTCCAGCCCTGCGACTTCACCAATGCCACTTGAATCAGACACGCCAGAACCAGAAGGGAACTAAAAGACTGTTTGCTCTGTGTTTCTCAAATTATGGTGAATCACCGGCATCAAAATCATCTTGGTGCTTATTTGAAATGCAGACTCCAGGGCCTGATCCCAGACTTCCTGAGTTAGACCAGAAACCTGCATTTTTAAACAGGAACCCACACCATTGCTCTGGCCACTGCATACTTGGGGCGGTGCACACTAAATATTGAGAAGTTCCTGTCTAGTTCAGCCTCCTCAATTTGCAGAAGAAAAAACAACCCAGACAAAAGTCAAGTGACTTGCCCAAGGTTACGGAGCTGGTTGGCAGCATCCCTACCGCTTAAATCAAGAGCGTGAACCCTGACCTCACGCCAAGTTTTT
The DNA here is from genome assembly GCF_000151845.1 of Pteropus vampyrus. Taxonomy (NCBI): domain Eukaryota; kingdom Metazoa; phylum Chordata; class Mammalia; order Chiroptera; family Pteropodidae; genus Pteropus; species Pteropus vampyrus. The sequence goes on along the minus strand of NW_011888814.1, from coordinate 8,711,474 downwards.
ACTCCATGTTTCGGAGAGCCCTAGAGTTTTGAAGAGGTGCTTGAGGGGTTCTGCAAATATTTTATTGTAAGATAACCTGCTTAAAAGAAAACTGTTAGCATCTGCAACATCTTATGGTGTGAATCAGGATTTGTAAAAATACTGTGTCTGCAGCTGTTATCCATTTAACATTATCAAGATCACCACAAAAGTCCCACTGTTAGTACTGACTGACTTAAATAAAATAAACTATTGAAAGCCACTTTCATCTGTTTTATGTATTAGAATTCTGTGTAAAATTTCATTTGACAAAACAATTCTGCTTCTCCAGATAAAATTTATTGGGCATCCATTAAACTCCAAAACAGTGTTAAGCACTATGGAAATGAACAAAGATCACTCAAATGAGAAAAAATAAAGCTGTTCATTCAGAGCTTTTCTATAGCCAAGCAGTCAGCCACCATCCCTTGTATTTAGCAGAGATTCAAAGGCAGGCACGGGAATGAAAAAGTATTATAATAATAATAAAAAAAGGATGCTCCAATGGGAGGTTGTTGGCATGGGAAGCTGGAGGTGGGCTGACTAGAAACGGGGCATTCTAGGGTTTGGGGAGAATACTTGGGTTTCTCTGCTTGGTCCTGAGTTGAGAGTAGGGGCAAAAATTAGGGAAGTCAGCGCTTGATTCAGTCAAGTCCTGTCTGTTCTGGGCCAATTGCTTGCAGAAGTTGTGATTTGTCTTCCTGGACTGTTTGCTGTAGAGGCTGCAGGTCAGAATTCTGTTGTCATATATGGTCTGGCCATTGTCTACATCTTCAGTTTCTCAGCATTATGTGCAGTTTCACTTAAGCCCCACCATAACCCCAGGAGATTGTTAATATTATCTCAATTTATGAATGAGAAATAGAGATGCAGAGAAGGTAGGAAATTTGTCCAAAGTCAAACAGCTATGAAGAGGTAGAGCTGGGTCTTGAACCTGGACAGAATGACCTCTGAGCCCTGGGTTTTTCATTAATATGCTGTATTTCTGTCTCTGTCTTACAGGAAAAAAACTATTGTAGAAATTGACAAGCTCTCTAAAATTCATTTGAAAAAGCAAAACACCTAGAATAGCCAAAGCAACTCTGAAAAAAAATAGTAAAGTTGGAGGGCTAACATTACTGGATTTTAAAACTTCTTACAAAATAGTAGTAATCAAGATAATATGTCATTCAGTGAGCTCCCAGGAGACAAAGACTTTAAAGATCATGGACTGCCACCTGAAGACTTTGTTTGTTGGAAAAGATATAAAATAAAAGACACTCTCCAACCTCATTGAAAGGGACCTTATCAGGACATCTACTCCCGTCTACAGACATCAAAGACTCCTTGGGGACAAGAAGCCACTGACACCAGAGGTAGACAGCTATCTCAAGACATCGACAAAGCCTGTATACCTGTGGATTGATATTGAACCCAAAACCCATTTTGTTTGACTGTCTTTACCTGTCTGCTAATAATATTATTAGTCATAATAATAGTTATACTTTTTCTTTGTTTTTTTTTCTATAGAGTTTAACTGTTTATGATTACTGAACATGTATAAGTAACTGTTGATACTCTTTTCATAGTTTACATAAATGTTATACTAAATACTAAACACAGAAAAATGAGAGAAGGCAAAACTCAGATCATGATAGTTCACAAGGTAGAAATGATCCAGAGTGTTTTTTCCACAATAAAGGCCATAAGACCTGACTGCCTTCAATTGACCTGCTCTTCCCATTTTGAGAAAATTCAGCCTCAACTCAGATCTCATAGTTATGACCATCCCCAATGGTCAACAAGATGCCATAGATTCTGAGATTTCCTAGGAATGAGCCTTCCTAGTGCTGTGAGACCACACTATCTGACCAAAAGGTTGGTCATCAATCAATCAAAAGCAGGGACTACGGGTGAAAAGAGGGGTTTTATGGAGAGTAACCTCACGGGATGATTTGACCATAAATTCCTACCTGGGCATGGTGGGTAGTCATACCCCAGGTATATAACTTCTCTTGGTTTTTTTGGTCATTTTGTTTTAGGTGAGCTGACCCCTTTCAGTATTTTCTGTAGTGCAGGCCTTGCAGTGGAGAATTCCCTCATTTTTGAATGTCTGGAAAGGTCTTTATTTCCCCTTCATATCTAAAGGAGAACTTAGCTGGATACATTATTCTTGGCTGATAGTTCCTTTCATTTAATAGTTTGAATATTTGATTCCACTCCTTTCTGGCTTGTAAGGTTTGCGTTGAGAAGTCTGAGGATAATCTAATGGGTTTTCCTTTATAGGTTACCGTCTTCTTTTCCCTGGCCACCCTGAGAATTCTGTCTTTGTCGTTGATTGTTGATAATTTTATTACAATGTGTCTTGGTGAAGGGTTTTGGGTTGAGATAATTGGGTGTTCTATTGACTTCTTGAATTACAAGCTCCAGCTCATTCCTTAGATTTGGGAAATTCTCATTGACTATTGTCTGAAAATGCTTTCTAGTCCCTGCTCCTTTTCCTCCTCTTTGATTATTCTTGTTTCGTCCCCTGATGGTATCAGCTAGTTCTTGTATTTCTCTTTAATTATTTTTCATTCTTCAGTTTCTCTCTCTTCTGATTTACTTCTAGATTTCTGTCTTCCATATCACTGATCCTTTCTTCCATTTGGTCGACTCTATTTCCCAAGCTTGTTATTTCATTTTTCAACTCTTACAGTGTGTTCTTTATCTCCAGAAGTTATATTTGGTTCTTTTTAAGGGTTTCAATCTCCTTGCTCCGCTCATCTAGTTGTTTTTTCAATTCCTGAAATTGTTGATATGCTTCATTTTGGATCTCATTGAGATTTTTCTGAAGTATCATCCTGAATTCTCTGTCATTTAAGTTGCATATTTCTATGTCTGTAAGCTTATTTTGTGGAGATTTTTCTCTTTCTTTCTGAGATGCCTTGGTTGTTCATGGTATTTAATGAACTATTTCTCCACCTGGGCATTAATGGAAGTGTGTTCTGCTTTTTTTTTTTTCCCAGAAAGATTTATTATGTAATGGTCCTTAGCCTGTTGCAAAGAAGGTGTTTTTCATTTGCTTTCCAGTAGATGGCATCTAAGCCTCTTGGATCTCTGCTTTATATAAAGTCTTAATGTCTTTTTTTTCCTTATAGATGTTTAATCACGTCCGCTACCCTCAGTCTCAGTTCCTGTCAGTGTTAGTGACAGTTTCGGTAGCGTTTGCTCAGATTCCCCTGGAGCTCCGTGGTGGTCCGACTCGGAGGGTATAAGGGGAGGAGCCCTCTGGGTTGGGGAATGGGGACTGTGGCTCAGCCTCTGTTTTGCAACTGTGACTGGTAAAAATCAACTGTTGTTTCTCTGCCATCCCCGCTTTTCTGCCATCCCCACTTCTCTGCCTTCTGCCCTGATGACTGGGCACTGCCACCGGCTGTATGGAGCTCACAGCACTCTCAGGCAGGGTTGTTCACGGAACTCCCCTTCCTCCTACAGGGAACTCTGGCTGCGAGAGGCAGCTTCTTTGTTTCTCCCTGTTTCAACTGCCTGAAACCTGGGGTTCTGACCTGTTTCTCCCTGTTTCAACTGCCTGAAACCTGAGGTTCTGACCTGTGGTAGCTCTTATGTCCAGATCCTATGCTCAGATGTGTTGATGTGCAGTTTGGGTGTTTTTTGTTGAGTTTTAGATGTTCAGCTTATTGCTGTTTCAAGAGGAGAGATCTCACTCCACCATGTTTAATCCAATCAATTGCCCTTCCTTGATTTCAAATGCATAGAAGAAGCTGCAAAACTGTTATTCTCCAAAGCACTTGAGATCTTGATCCCTGGCATATGTCATCAGTTTGGCTCACACAAACTCTTAAAAAAACTCAAAACCAAAAAAACACAGTGTGCTATTGACGAGACAGACAATAGAACTAAATAGAGTCTAGAGATATGCAGATATGGATATAAATAAAGATATATAGATAGATATAATAAAAATTGATTTTTGAAAAGATCCAAAGGCAATTCAATGGAGTAAGAATAGTTGTTTCAATGAATAAAGCTGGAATACTTGGATATCTGCATGCAAAAAGTGAACTTCAAATCCGTACTCCATGCCATATACAAAAATTAATTCAAAATAGATCATAGACCTAAATGTAAAATCTAAAACTATAAAATTACTAGAAGAAAACATAGGATAAAATTTTTGTGACTTTTGATTAGACAAAGTTTTCACAGATATGAAACCAAAAGCAAAATCAATAAAAGAAAAATTTGATAAATTGGACTTCATCAAAATTTAAAACTTTTCTTCTTAAAAAAACACTCTGAGAAGAATGAAAAAACGTCACAGACTGGGAGAAAATATTTGCAAAATATATACCTGATAAAGAACTTTGAAAACTCAGTAAAACAGGCTACTCAATTTTTAAAAGATTTGAAAGGCCATTTCACCAAAGAAGATACATGGATGGCAAACAAGCACGTGACAAGATGTTAAACATCATTAGTTATTAAGGAAATGCAAATTAAAATCACAATGAGATATTGGCACATATCTATTAGAATGTCTGACTTAAAAAACATTCCAAGAGTTGACAAGAATGTGGATGAACCAGAATTCTCTACACTGTTGGCTGGACCTGTAAAATGATACAAACACTTTAGAAAACAATTTGGTAGCTTCTTAAAAAGTTAACACACCTACCATACCATCTAGCCATTCTACTCCTATATATTTGAGAAAAGACAGCATATGTTTCATACAAAAGTTTGAATATAAATGTCCATAGCAGCTTTATTTTTAATAGACAAAAAATGGAAACAAACCAAATGTTCATCAACAGGAGAATGGATAAACAAACTACAGAATATTCATCAATAAAAAGGAATAGATTATTTTTTAGTAAGTTTTATGGTAAATTTTACCATAAAATTCACCAATTTAAAGTGTACAAGTCAATGGTTTTTGATATATTCACAGAGTTGTGCAATCACCATCACAATCAATTTGAGGACAAAGAAACCCTGTGCTCATTTGGAATCACCTTCAATTTCCCCCTAATTCTCACCCCAGCCCTAGGCAATCATTAATCTTTATATCTCTGTATATTTGCCAATTCCGAACATATATATATAAATGGAATCATACAATATGTTATGTGTGTATGTGTCTGGCTTCTTTCACTTAGCATAATGTTGTCAAGGTTCATCCAGTTTGTATCATACATCACTACTTCATTCCTTTTTATGGCTGAATCATATTCCATTAAATGGATATATCATATTTTTTTTTACCTATTTATCAGTTGATAGACATTTGGGTAATTTACACATATTAGCTATTATGAATAATGCTGTATAAACATACAAGTACAAGTTGTGTACATCCAGGATATGTTTTCATTTCTCTTAGGTAGATACCTAGGAGTGGAATTGTTGGGTCAAATGATAACTTTTTGAGGAACTGCCAGACTGTTTTCCAAAGGAGTTGCACACTTTTACATTCTTACCAACGGTGTATGAGGGTTATGACTTTTCTACATACTTCCCAACAATTGTGTTTTTTTTCATGTTTCTCATAAAACATCTATTTACTTAAACATGGAATTCTGTGAAGAAACAGAGAAAGAGTGGGAAAACATATGCAATACAGGAGAAAAATTTACTCTTTATCCAGATATGCATGTTCTCTACTTTTCACAATTGTTTTTACTAAAAAGTGAATGGGTACAAAAAAAAAATAATTATGCCATATGTATAAGGTCTGATGAATTACAACGAAATTGACAACCATGCAGCTACCACCCAGAATATGAAATAAGAGTGTTTGGGGCACCTTTGAGGGCTCTTATGTGCCACTCCATGATGTCATTCTGTTCCTTCCTGGAGGAAACCACTACGCTGAATTTTGGGTTATCATTCCCTTGCTTTTCTTTGTAGTTTATATCTTTAATCTGTAATTTAGTATTGAATGTTTCGAGTTGATATAAACAGAATCACTGTCTGAATTCTGCAACTTATTATTTTCTGAGATGCATCCAACTTGATGGGTATAGTTATATTTTATCCTTTTCCATTGCCAAATAATACTGTCATCAATATTTGTTTGAGAGAACATCTATCCTCATTTCCATTTTAGCCTCCGACCCAACTTTATGCTTCCATTTCCTCATAGTTAGGGTTTATAGAGGGCTCTGATCCACACAGCCATTCAGATACAGCCCCCTTTTCTCCTGTGGCTCCATTTTCCTGGTCCTAGGAATTCTTTCTATGATACCCATGAATGGATTTTCAACAATTGTTATTATCTGACTTTTTATTATAGCCATTCTAATGAGTGTCAAGTAACAATGGTGGCTTTGACTTACATTTCCCTGATGACTAATGAAGTTGAGCATCTTTTCACATTCGTTTATATATCTTCTTTGGGGACAAGTCTATTTGGCTCCTTTGCACATTTTTAAATTATTTGTCTCTTTATTACTGAGTTGTATATATGTGATATATACAACATGGATGAATCTCAAAATTATTACACCAAGTGAAAGAAACTAGACAAAAGAGTAAATACTTTACAATTTATTTCTATAAAATTCTAGAAAATGTAAAATAATCTATAATTACAGAAAACAGATCATGGAAAAGTTTGGGCGGAGGTACAGAGAAGGAGGGTTTACAAAAGGGCACGAGGAAACTTTTTTGGGGTGATGTTTATGTTTCTTATCTTGACTGTGTGATGCTTTCACGGGTGTATATATAAGCCAAAACTTATCAAATGATGCACTTGAAACATGTTCAGTGTATTGTATGTCAGTTATACCTCAAAGCTATTTTTAAAAAATCAAAAGGACTTTACAATACTCTGTTGCTTCATGTTTGTCATTTTGCCATATTTTCACCCTGAAATAAGCTCTCTTCCAACCGTACTCCTTAAAATTTATTTTGCCCATCTACCTCATCAATGTTCTCTCATTTCTCCCATCCCACACTGTGTTATTCCAGGACTTGCCCTATTTCTTGCCACACACCTTGGTGCTCTTCTCCCTGAAGCTGCGCCTATCCCAGGATGACGTACGGCTAAGTCCCTTGCAGAATTTAGCCTGATATCTTCATTCCGGTTAATATGGTGGTGAAAAGTACAGACTCTGAGATAGATTGCTTGGGTTCCAATCCTGGTTTTTCTGACCTAACCATAAGAAGGTTCATTAACATTTTTATGCCTTAGTTTCCTCACATACAAAATGGGCATAAAAATAGTGCTTATCTCATAGGATTGGTGTGATAATTAAATGAGTTCATATACATAGGAAGCTTAGATCAGTTCCTGGCACATGGTAAGCTTAGATAAATGTTTGCTATAATTCATTTTTCGAATAGGGATTTGCCCAAAATTGGGTGGACAAGTATTTCTAGGGGAGAAAAATTTTCAGGCTGTTCAGGAAACAGCTTCGTCACGAGTTTCTTTTGTGGTAGGATCTATTGCTGCTGGCCCTTCTCTTTTTAAAAATTCTGGTTGGTGATTTGTTGTGTATTTCTCTCCATGGCACCTATAGACACAATAACCGGGGTAAACCTGTTATTAAGGGGAGATATAACATTAGCGCAGTGGCAGGAAATTTGTTCTGAGCCTTTGAACGTCTGTTATGTGAACTTGAGGAAGAAAATTGTATGCTGAGTGCTCCAAAAGCTGGTTTTACCAGTCATTTTTTCTGGTCAGAAATTAATTAATTCCCTAATTCCTCAGCACTGTGAGAAGGCTTGTAGTTTCAGAAGTGTTAAGATGTATAAAATGATTTTTTTTGAATTGATGGAGTATGATAGTACACAGCATTCTTTGTCGTGACTGCATAGTATTCTGCTCTGTGGTTGTACCTTAATTTAACTGCCTATCAATGTGTGTACATGCTGTTTCAATTTTTTACCTATGTTGGCAATGTATTGTTAAATATCCTTGTACATGCACCTTTGCTCACTAGTCAGGTTGTCTAGTTAAAATAAATTCCTAGAAATGTAGTTTGTGGGTCAGAGGTTATAGATATTCAAAATTTTTGCATATGTTTTCAGAATATCCTCCAGAACTGCAAGATAGTGCTCCTTTCCCCCACAACCTTACCAACATATGTACTGTGAATCATTTTCAATATGATAGCTGAAAGTGCTATTTTATTGCTTTTTAAATTTGCACTTCATTGACTACTAGTGAGGCTTAACAACTTTTCACATATTTCTTAGTCACTTGTTTTTCTTTAATAGCCATTTCATGTTCCTTGTAAGAGCTGCTTTTTAAAAACGAGAGAAGACGTAGGCAATTATAGTAAGCAAATTATTGTTTCTTCAAGTTGAAAGAGGCAGTCATAGAAACAATAACATCAGATAGTACAAATGTGTTTTATATTTATTTTTGAATTCAGAAACTCTTGTGCAATGAACAGAACTGTCTGGAATTAGCCCTGGAAGCTCATTCGGGGTTACCTGGACAATGAGCCAGCTGGAACTGGGCCTTCTCTTGTTAGAAAGAGCTGTGCCGAACTCAGCTCCCACAGCGTGGGAAGACTTCCTCCTCCAACAGGATGACTGCACCATCCCACAGGACCAAGGTCTCTAAGGGCTGGGAAACTGGTGTTTCAACTCCAGGAGTTCAGGTAACTCTTCTGAACACCTGGTACCCCACATCCAGACTGCTACGGACCCAAACAATCCACGTGTTCCCCCACTCACAGACTACTTTCATAACAAGGAATTTGCTCCATAACAAGGAAGAACAGACAAGGGCAATGTCCCTTCCACAGAACCTGGACTTACCTCGTGGATACAGCAGAGCGTATTGTCCCCAGCACACCTCTCTGTGGAATAACAGAAGGATGGGGACCCCTGCGTTCTCTTTGCTTGTTGACCCAGCCTTGTAAGATTTCCCTTTTCCTCAGAAAGCCTAACTCTTAACCTATGTTGAGTGACATTAAAATGCATCCTAAATCCTGGAACACAGTAGTGACAACCTAGAAAGGTCCATATGACATGACAGAAACACACTGAAAGTCATACAGTCTATCTCATTGTCTCAGTTCTTGTTTATTGTTAGCCTGAGGATTAGGATGATTCTCCCAGCAGAAAAGTCCTTGGAGGATAATTAAAAGGTTACTATATAAACACTTTCATGAATTAAACCAAGGAAGTGTATTCAGCTCTAGCTAAATCTAGAAGCTAACTGCTTCCTTTGACCAAACCATAAGGACATCTATTTAATTTTTTTTTAATTTCTAAATTATTTTTTATTGTGATAAAAAAATTGCATGACAGAAATTTACCATCTTAACTATTTTTTTACTTTAATTACTTTCAAGTATACAGTACATTGGTTAGACATCTATATAGTTCGTAAAACGATCCCCCAATTGCTCCCTCCTTCCCCTGACCCTCCACGTAGCCAACGTATTAATGCTAATTGCATTCCCTCTGCCGTGCTCCCCATCCACGTGACCATCCATCGGCTACTAATTTGTACTTCTTTAACTCTTCACCCCATTCTCCCAGCCCCCCAAACTCCCCTTTCCTCTGTCCGTCACCACACTGGTCCACTATATTTGTGAGTCTGTTTTTAATTAGTTTGTTCTTTTTGTTTCTTAGATTCTGCATATAAGTGAAATCATATAGTGTTTATCGTTCTCTGTCTGACTTAAATAACTTCTAGGTCCATCAGAGCAATATCTTTTTCCATCCCCCTTTCATATGTAGGGATCTTGTTTTCTTATCCTTTCAGCCACTCTACCTTTTGGTCAGAGCACTAAATTCTTTTCCATTTAAGGTAATTATTGATAGAAATGTAATTGTTACCATTCTTTAT
>NW_011888814.1:8694412-8700853 GCF_000151845.1 Pteropus vampyrus | reverse complement strand
TTTTATCTCTTTGTTGAAGTTCTCTACATGTCCCAAAAATTCATTGAGCATTTTTATAACCAGCGTTTTGAACTCTGCATCTGTTAGATTACTGACTCCATTATATCTGGATCTCTGTTCTGTTCTGTGCTGTCATATGGTTTCTGCTTCTTTGTCTTTCCATTTTGGTTGCCTTTCGGTGTCTGTTTCTATGTACTAAGCAAAGCTCCTAAGTCTCCCCATCTTATTAGTGTGGATTTGTAGGTGTCCGGTGTCACATCCTGAAAGGGGTTCAGCTTCAGGCCAAATTTAGCCCAAGCCTCTACCCCTCTGGGGCCACCTGTTAAGATTCAACCAGCAATCCACAGATGCTGTGCTTATAGTTGCCTCAAAAGGCCACACTAGAAACTGAGGCCAGCTGCCTCCAGTGTGAGGCACTACTCAGCAAGGAGCACCTGACTTGCTGAGGACACACCTGTATGTGGCTTGGGTGGGGCTGCGAGTTGGGAGAGGTGGGGTTTCAGGGAATCCTCTGGGTGGAGCAACCTCTATTATCCAGTTTGATGACATCACGGCTTTGGCAGCCCTGTGTCCGGCACATTGGTAGTGGGGGAGGGTTCAACAGGGAACAATGGATACCGCCAGCACTTCTGTACAGAGCGAGTGTCGCCTCAGCCCTCACTCCGACAATGTCTCCCTGTAAGTCCCTGGTGCCCCCTGCACGCAGCCGAGTCAACACTGGTGCTCAGAGTGAGCAGGTCTGTTACTGTGAAAATCTGCTGGCTGACGCAGCCCCTTTAAGAGGCGTCTGCTTCTGCCACAGCCTCCGTCTCAGCCGCTGGAGACCAAGCAGCCACGCAGCCTCGTCCCATCCTACTTTCTACCGTTGCAGGGTGATTTCTTGGATTTCTTTCTAGTTGTATGGCTTGTTTATCCCAGGCAATTTTTCCTTGCTGCTGCTCCTTGTTTCCATCACGACTTTGATTTGGTCGCTGGAGAAATGAACAGAGCCTCTATCATCTACGCCATTTTTTCAAAAGTCCATCTTAACTATTTTTAAGTGTATAGTTCAGTAGTATTAAGTACATTCGCATTCTTATGCAACCCATCTCCAGAAATTTTTCATCTTCCAAAACTAAAACTCTATACCCCTTAAACAAGTCTCCATTTTCCTCAGCTCCTGGCAATCATCATTCTATTTTCTGTTTTTAAGAATTTGACTGCCCTAGATACCTCATACAAGTGGAGTCATACAGTATTTTTTTTTTTTTTTGGTGAATTTGCTTATTTCATTTAGCTTAATGTCCTGAAGGTTCATCAATGTCATAACATGTGTCAGAATTTTACTCCTTTTTAAGGCTGAATAATATTCCATTGAGTGTATATACCACATTTTGTTTATCCATTCATCTGTCAATTGACACTTGGGCTGCTCTCACCTCTTGGTTAATAATAATAATGCTGCTATGAATAAGAGTGTACAAATATTCATTTGAGTTCCTGCTTTCAATTATTTTGGATATATACCCAGAAATGGAATTGCTGGATTGTGTGGTAAAAGGCCTCTTTTGTTATCTTAAAAATTATTTTAATATTAAAATGAACATGACTCTATCTTGGCGTATAAGATAAAATTTGCATGAATTTTTGAGATAAAAATCTTTCAAAACTATTTCATGTTATCATAGACTGTATAGGACTACTCGAATATTTCCACTTCTCTGCCCTTAGGGCATCTTTGGTGGGAAGTTTGAAAAGCACTATTTCAAGACAAGTAAAAGGAGGCTTTCATCAATATCAGAAGTGTAAATTCAGTGTGACAGGTGTGACAGTGGTTACATACAGGTGCTTAGCTGGTGCAGTAGCAGAGCCTTTGGCTTATTTACTGCCTCAGTATCTCATTAAACACACTGTTCCTCCAGTGTTTGCAAAGCCTGTTGGTTTTGGGTAAAAACTTGTGATTTCTAAGTATCTCAGTGATTGTTGGACTCCATATATCTGTAAAAGTATATTTAATTACTTTATTGTGTTTACACTGAGCCAATTCCAAGGCACTATGACATGATCTTACTTGATCTTTTTTGTGTGTTGGATGGGTAGGTATCATGACCCCTTTTGACAGGAGAATCCAGCCAAGGAAAGTAGTTGCTTGGCTAGAAAGAAGTGGTGCTGGGACTGATTTTTAGGACAGCTCTCTTTCCACCATGCCATACAAGAGAGTTATTTCTTTCTCCCTGGACAAGTGGAGAACTGGAGGTTCCACATTAAAGTGTCCAGCCTGGTTAGGCAACAGTTTGGCCCGTATCACACCAGCCCCAATGCATTGCTTAACACCCTGAAGTAAAACTGGGCTACGTGTCAGTAAACTGTGGATGTAATATGACATAAAAATTAATCTTGTTGGAAGAAAGCTACTTTTCCTCTCCTCAAAAGGGAAGAGCTTAACAGGAGAAGGAAAAATTAGTGAGAGATGAAAGGAGGAGTCAGGGCAGCTCGGTGGACCGTTACTGAACTGTGTATGTTTTTTCTCTTTGATTGTCTCCGAGTTCTCTGTACTATATTTCCTTTTCTGTAATAAATCTCACTTTGCTAATGATCAGAAAAATTCACATCTACTCAGTGCTTTCCCACTCCAGCATATCAGAAATGTCCTTCAGAACATCTTTAAACAGGGCTCCTTTCAACTGTGGACAGCTAATTTGTGCTCTCACAATTCCATAGAAATTCATGATCTCTATTCACCATCCTCCTCTCCCAGTCCCTCCCACCAGTTTGAATTTGCTTTGCAAGTGAAATCATGTGAAAAGCTGTTCATGACTGAGGGCAGCTCTGAGCTGGAAAGTCAAAGGCAGATGTTGTCCTCAGCCCATGAGTCTGAATATGGGTTTGAGGGAAAAGAGGTTTGTTTGGTGCTGGATGTAGGGCTGTCTCCAGTTGTGCAGGTGGAGGAATTTGGGCTAGAATATATGCCCTAAGAGTTGTTGAGTAGTCAGAAGTTGGGCCAGGAGAGGTCTGAGCTGTGTAGCCTTTTCTCAGAAAACAGCTATCAAGATTCAGTCAACACTGACCCCTGACGTTATGACTACTTCAAGTTTATAGTGTCATTGTTTTTTTTTTGGGGGGGGGGAAGCTGTGTTGTTTTTAATAAAATGTTTCTTAAAAATGTAAATAATCATTCTAAAGAAAAGCCAAATAATATAAATATTTATGCATTTAACAAATATTTATTATGTGCCTGCCGTATGCCAGGCACCATTCAAAGCTCTGGGGTTATAATACAGTAGGGAGGAGGCAAGAGAACTAAAGTGTTAAATCAAGCTTATATTCAGACACTGCAATATGCTCTGTCAGCACTGCAGCCAGATCACAAGGAAACCTGCAGAACAAAGGAAGATTTCTGCTGGGGTTGCTAACAACCCATTTCCCCACACTCTGAAGGGAAAACAGGAAAAACAGAGTCTTTAAGTGTTGCCTTACACAAAGTAAAATCATTCATTCTCTGTGGCTGAAACCATGGGGAACCGATGGATCGAAGGCTGGAAATTGCCAGCAGGCCTTTCTCACACTGCGTATTCTTGTCTTTTCATGCTGTATACTCTTATCCTTCCTCACCATATGTCCATATCACAGGAAAATAGGTAAACAAAGTCTTTAAATGTCACTCACAGGAACTAAAGAATTATATATAAACTGAATCCCCCACACTCCGGGGCCCTCTCAGTGCCTTTACTCTGTCTCTCTCACTGTCCTTGTCTCTCTCGTCCGTCCCTCTGAGTCTCTCAGGCTCTCACTGTCTGCCTCTGAGAGGAGACCACGCTCTGTCTATGGAGTGCTACTCCTTCTCTAATAAACGTCCTTTTTGACTCTAACTTTGGCATGTGCTTGAATTCTTTCTTATGTCCTGCCAAGAACTCTCTTCTCTCTCAGTGCAGGACTTGAATTTGTCCTGTCCTGCATCAATAACAGTGACTAAAACAGAAAGTCCCTGTTTGCGTAGAACCTACATGTTAATGGAGGGAGTAGCCCAAAAATAAAAAAAAATATATATGGAATATGTCAAATGGTGACACGTGCTATGACGAAACACACACACAAAGTATAAACTATACTTTGTTTAGTATATATTCAATTTCTTATCACCAGAGATCACCAATGTTAACATTTTTGTCAACCATTCTTCCAGACATCTATTTTTGCCTCTATATAAAGTTAGATATAATTTCATATCAATAGTTATTTTCACATGCTGGGTCATAACCTGTATCTTTTTCCAAAATATTTTCTGACATCTTTTCATGTCAATAAATAAAAATTGACTTGATTTTTTTTTTTCTTTTTTTACAGTTTGACTTTTTTCCAGTTTGGAAAATTTGAAACATATAGAAAAGTAGGGAGAATAGTATAGTGAACACAGTTACTTATTCCCTACATTTAACAATTGTTGACAGTTTGTCATATTTGTTTCATCTATTTTGTGGGGGTTGGGGGTGAAGTTTATGTCTATTAAACAAAATTATAGACATCGTACTGCTTTCATTTCTACCTTAACTGGGTGAACTGCAATTTAATTCTGACACTGTCTACCTGGAGTTAGTATCAGACTCCGCAGGCTTAAGGGATCAGTCCCCCACAAGACTGCTCTCACTTCAACGAAAGCCTATTTCAGGGGTCCCCAGGCCACCCGTACTCCTGACCAACTGGCTACAACTTCAGGGATTCCCACAACCCCTTACAGTTTTGATAATTTGCTAAAACAACTCGCAAAACTCAGAAAAGTGCTATCAATATGATTAAAGTTTTATTATAAAGGCTACACAAAGGGCTAGTTCTGGGAGAAAGGCAGAGTTCCTCTCTTGGTGGAGTCAGAGTGTGTCACCCTCCTAGCACATCAATCTGTGCATTGACCAGGAAGCTCCACTGAATTTTAATGTTCAGGGTTTTGATCCTAGTTTCATTACTAGGCAAGATTGATTAAATTAGTGGTCATGTGATTAAGCTTAATCTCCAACTCTCCTCTTTTGGGGAGGTCAGTTTGGCCCAAAGTTACAATCCTTTAATTGGTCTTTCTAGCAATTAACCCCCATCCTGAAGCTATCTAGGTGCTGACTTTACTACAATAACTAAGACATTCTTATTACTTAGTAAATTCCAAGAGTTTTTGAAGCACTGTGCCAGGAACTAGGGACAATCACCAGATATTTCCTTTATTGTACCTCATCATTCCTAAACAGTATGTATCTCTAAATAAATAAGGACATTTTTTCCTGTATAGCCAGAATACTACTATCAAAATATCTGTTGATATGAAATACTACCATAAATTTGTAATGAAATTAATAGTAGCTCTGACTTTATTTTCAATGGCCACCTAGTATTCATCTAATGTAGCCATATACCCTAATGTTCACTTCTTTACTGATGGCTCTTCAAGATATTTCCATTTTTTCACTAGAGTAAACCACACTAGGATGAACATTCTCTTTTTTTTTAAATTTATTTTTTCAATTAATTTAATTTCTTACATTCTTATACATATACCTTTTTAAACTGCAAGTGTCTTTTTACTACCTGAGAAATTTGTCACTGCTTGTTTCCAGCAGGGAGCTATAAAATCCAACCTAAGGGTATTGTCCTCTAGCTAAGAATAGCTTATCTCTGCTTCTGGCACAGACAGCCCAGCTGTGCCTGAGTTTTTACTATCAACTGTGTACCAAACAAGTCTGATGTTATCTGATTCTTTTGGGTGAAGATGAGGGCCTTCTCCCAGCTCTCCAAGGCCAATGGAGGTAATGGCAGATGCCGTGGACTGAATTACAACCCTCCCACCACCAATTTATATATTAAGGTCCTAATCCCCCGCCCTCCCATGAGACTGTATCTGATGATAAGGTGATAAAGACATTTGGAGGTAATTAAGGTTAAATGAGATCATCACGGTGGTGTCCTATTCCAATAGGACTTATAAGAAAAGGAAGATTTCTGTCTGTCTGTCTGTCTGTCTCTTTCCCTCCCTCCCTCCCTCCCTCCCTCTCTCTCTCTCTGCCATGTAAGCATACAGTGAGAATGCGGTCATCTGCAAGCCAGAAGGAACTTGACCAGAACCTGACCACCCTAGTCTTGAAGTTACAGCCTCCAGAACTCTAAGAAAATAAATTTCTGTCATTTGAGCCACCCAGTCTATGGTGTTTTGTTATGGCAGTCTGAACTAAGACAGCAGAGTATTCATCAAAATTCTTTTGATGGCAGGTGACAGAAACTCAATTTGAATTAGGAAAGAAAAAAAAAAAAGAGTATTCCTTCAAGGAACTCTAGGAAGGTTTTGAACAACCCAAACAAAAAGAGAATAGGTTTGGGGGGAAAACAGTTGGCCTCTGCCATGCTTCTTCTTAAGAGACAGCTTATCCCTAAAGTGCAGGGGCTTGTCTCACCCTGGTATTTGGAAGATGGGGGAGCGGGGGTCAG
>NW_011888814.1:8682635-8694362 GCF_000151845.1 Pteropus vampyrus | reverse complement strand
CTTGACCAGAACCTGACCACCCTAGTCTTGAAGTTACAGCCTCCAGAACTCTAAGAAAATAAATTTCTGTCATTTGAGCCACCCAGTCTATGGTGTTTTGTTATGGCAGTCTGAACTAAGACAGCAGAGTATTCATCAAAATTCTTTTGATGGCAGGTGACAGAAACTCAATTTGAATTAGGAAAGAAAAAAAAAAAAGAGTATTCCTTCAAGGAACTCTAGGAAGGTTTTGAACAACCCAAACAAAAAGAGAATAGGTTTGGGGGGAAAACCGTTGGCCTCTGCCATGCTTCTTCTTAAGAGACAGCTTATCCCTAAAGTGCAGGGGCTTGTCTCACCCTGGTATTTGGAAGATGGGGGAGCGGGGGTCAGAGGGGGGCGAGAGAAGAGAATTAAGAAAGATTTTCTGGGGCTGCAATCCATACTTAGTGTAACCCGAAGTTCACCACAAGTCACAAGCACCATCCCATGGCAGATTTAAGCCTTTATGGAAGTTCCCATTGCAGCACTGTATGAAACTGGAGAGGATCTTGTTTATTGAGGTATGACATTCAACCTTTGGGTAAGCTCACCACTAGTGAGTAAAGGAAACACTCACTCTCACTTTTCTTCTTTCCCTCAGGAAATCACCCTCTTGCTTAAAGAAAATGTATTTCATTTTCTTGTAGAAGCGAGTGGGGGCCTTTTTTGTTGGGAGTGGAGTTGGGTACATCCAACTTTGCATCAGAATGCAGTGTTCCTAGTATGGCCATTGTACCTAAGGACAAAAATTATAGACATTTTGGTATTTCAAATATTTCTAGTATTCTATTTCAAATTTATTATTCTAACAATATTTGACTTCTCGGGGGCATTTGATGCTGCTTCAAGACAAGTAATGTGTTAAAGATGAGTACATGTGTTCACTATACCATTCTCTCTACCTTTCTGATCTGTCCACAGCACATTCTCCTGGGCTCTACTTTCCCCTCTGGCCACTTCTTCCTAGCCTCTACTTCTGTCAATCCTTTAATACTTACCTTCAGGGACCTGCTTTGGTCCCTCTTCTCCATTGTTCATCTCAACCATCTCTTTGCCTTCACTCACCATGTATATATACGCTGATGACTTGCAGAGCTGTATCTTTAACCCTGTCCCTGCCTTCATTCTCACACATGCTACTGTCTGCTGACATTGGCCGTCTCTTAGGTGCCTCAATATTCAATATGTCTAAGATTAAACTCATCATCTTTGCCCCTGCACCCCTCCTCACTACCATAAAAGCTGTTTCTTCTTCTGGGTTCCATATTCAGGAACCTGGTTTCTCTTCCCTCTCCTCAAACCCTACAGCTCAAACAATCACTATTCACAGTTTTTTCTAAATTCATCTTAAATATCACCATACACACTGCCAATAGCTCTCTCGAGGTCACCATCACTCTTCACAAGGATTATCACAACGGTTTCTTGTTTCTGTTCTTGCCACCCTCCCACCCACTAAGCCATTTCACGTTGCAGCTAGATAGAGCTAAGAGAAAAGTCACTTAAAACATTTACTATGCACCCACTATATATTAGACAATGGCTTGAGGGCACAAAGACGAGTGAGATACAATGTGTTTTTTTATTGTAATTTTTTTTCTAACTGTTGGCCAAACATCTACGTGGTATTTTAAAAATTCCTAATCATAGAACTTTTAAAAATGCTTTTATTGAAATATAATGCACATACTATGAAAATATATTCCTGTTTTCTTCCAAGAGTTTTTAGTATATTCACAAAGTTTTGCAACCATTACCACCATCTAATTCTAGAACATTTCATCTCTCTTCTCTTCCCCTCCCCCTGACAACCACTAATTTGTTTTCTGTTTCTAGAGATTTGCCTTTTCTGGACATTTTCTATAAATGGAATCATATAATATGTGGCCTTTTTTGTCTGGCTGCTTTCATTTAGATAATGTTTTCAAGGTTTATTCACATTGTAGTATGTATCAATACTTCATTCCTTTAATAGTTAATATTCCACTGTATGGATGTACCACATTTTGTTTATCCATTCATCAGTTGAAGGCCTTGGGATTATTACTATTTTTTGGCTATTACGAATAATGCTGGTATAAACATTTACATACAAGTGTTCGTATGGACTTATATTTTCATTTCTCATGGGTATATACCTAGGATTGGAACTGCTGGGTCATATGGTAACTAAGTTTAAACTTTGGAGGGATAATCGTTAGACTGTTTTCTAAAGCACCGACTGACAATCCTACTAGCAGTATGTGAAGGTTCCAATTTTTCCATTTCCTTGCCAACATTTATCATCTATCTTTCTTATTTCAGCCATTCTAGTGAGGGTGAAGTGGTATCTCGGTATGGTTTTAATTTGAATTTCCCTGATAACTAATGACGTTAGCTTCTTTACATGTGCATTTACATATGTCCTTTGGAGAAATAGCTATCTAAATCCTTTGCCCATTAAAAAAAATTGAATTTTCTTTTTATTGTTGAATTGCAAAGGTTCTTTATATATTCTAGACACTAATCCCTTATCAGACATATGACTTGCAAATATTTTCTCTCATTTTGTGGGTTGTCATTTTTCTTAAGTGTCTTTTGACACACAGAAGTTTTGATCAAGTCTAATTTATTTATTTTTCATTTTATTGTTGTGTTTTGGTGCCATATCTAAAATAATAATAATAATAATAACATTGTCTAATCCAAGGTCACAAAGTTATATTCCTGTTTTCTTCCAAAAGTTTTACCTCTTACATTTAGGCTCTAGGAATTTTTTTTTTTTCTTTTTTTTAGTATGGTACAAGGTGGGTCCAACATCATTCTTTTGCTTGTGGATATTCATAGAACTTTTTAACTGAATTGAATTGCTTGTTTTTCTTTGCATTAGACTGTAAATTCCATGAGGGCAGACCAAGGTGGTTTTACTAAATTTCTTTTTAATGAACAGATAAATTAGGTAACCAAAATATCTAAGTTTTGTTTCTTCTCTGAAATTACATCAACCGTGCAGTAACACTGTTTTCATTGTGATGTTGGCAATGAAAATCCCTTGAGAATAACTATTCAGAAAAAAACTAAATCACTAAATCAAAAAACTAAATCAAATTATATTACCTACTTCTGTAAAATGGGGATTTAGTTGGTATAGTTATTAAAAGAATGAGATCTTATAACTACAGTGCTTTACACACTGCAAGCATTCATTAAATAGTAGCATTTTTTATTGCAAAGGAATAGCAATAAGAAATTGCTGGGAAATAATTTGACATACTGCTATCCTTTGTCCCAGATTTCTTCGTAGTACAGATTTCAAGATTTCTATTTAGTGAATTGAGAGTTGTTAGGCAATGATTTTTTAATTCAGAAAGGCATACACAAAAATATAATTCAATGTGAGAATGACCCTAAGGATGTATGCAAATACTCTGAAGTTGTTTCCTTGAACAATAGAAATACCCTTTTGAGGCTAAGAACTTAGTTGAAAGGGGCTGAACAGGCATTCTAGGCATTGTGGGCTTATTTCAATGTGGTACATATTTCAAGTTTGTACAACAGTTATTTGATTATGTGTCTGTCTTTTCCACTAGAGTTAGCATAGAAATTCTGTCATAAGTCATCTTTAGATTGCCAGTACAGAAGACAATCTGATGGTTGGGTTGATGCATTTTGGGGTAGGAAAGGATTCTCTGGAAAGGGAGAAGTCTGAAGGTGAAGAAAGACCTCGGATCCATCGCCAAAGGGAGGAGAACAGCTCAGGTGTGGGACACACGTCGGTCCTAAAGCTCCGGCCGACGCAAGGAACCGAGAGAACCACATGCTACTGCTTCTTTCCGGTCCCTGTCCCTGCAGGGCCACTTCCGGGAGAGGGCGGGGAGACTAGGAGGAGGCATACAGGGGAGGAGGCCGTTTGCACTGCACCAGGCGGAAGTGTACAGGAGGTATCGGTGCTGCCGCTTCCGGTCCGGGTTAACGCGGTTTAGATACACTGCGTGGTTTGTGTCGTGCGAGTATAGACTTCTGAGGGTAAGTCAGCCAGTGAAGAGGCGAGCACCGGAATCTGGTCTCAAAAGTCTAGAGTCTAGTGGGAGGATGTGAAAAAAGGCCAGGAACCTGAATACGATCTAACCTCTGTTTCCGAGGGGATAACTTCCACGGGGAACCCCTCTGCCCTGGTAACGGCCAAAGAGGAGATGGCGCCAGTTCGGGAGCGGCTGTGGCCGACACAGTGAGGAAGCACGAAGGCGGAGCAACGGGAGAAGCCTCGGGAGAAGAGCCAGAGCCGTCGCTGCTGCCACCACCGCCACCACCATGGAAGGGGCAAAGCCGACATTGCAGCTTGTGTACCAGGCAGTGCAGGCGCTTTACCACGACCCAGATCCTAGCGGAAAGGAGCGTGCCTCGTTTTGGCTTGGGGAGCTGCAGCGTTCGGTGAGGGGCCCAGAGAGGCCGTTCTGCCCTGCGGAGCAAGGGCGGGGTGGGAATTAGGCTCGAGCCTGAGCTTGAGACTGAGTCTGAGCCTGAGCCCGAGCCCGGCAGTTGGCCTCGTGAGGTCCTCCTTGGGGAGGAGCTGTTGCCGCGGGGTGGGGCTGCGAAGCTACATCTACGCGGCTTTTCGGAAACTAGTCGCAGCTGGTCTGTCGCGAACTGGCCCTTTCCCCACCCCGTAGAATCTGATTTGTAGGTCCTATACTTTGCTGTGGCATCAATGTGTGGTTCTCTTTAAGTTTTACTCCTGCAACTTGCTTCTTAGGCCCTGCTTTTCCGTTTTATCTTCCTTCAACCAAATTCAATCCCAGTCTTTCTCCATCTTCCACTTAAAGATGTTTTATCTGTCTCCCTTCGGTGTCCAAGTGTTGCGTCCAAGTTGTGTCCAAGTCGTAGACTTACACCTCACTGTTCTTGCTGATTTTTCACTCTAGTTTGAGTTAATCTCGAAACTTCTCAGGTTTCTAGATTCCTATTCACGTGAATTTCCCCCGTTTTTTGGAGTGCAACGTAATGTAAAAAAGATAATCAATTCTGGTTTCAGAAGAATCTTTGCAGCTCTCATTTTGCTGCATTTTGGTTCTCTAACCTGGTCTTTTCTGTTCTTGATAAGATATGAGCATCATAGATGCCTTGGTAATTCCACGTAACTGTGAGCATCCTTTAAGGGATTTAATTGCAATTTACACCTATTTATGCATTCTTTGATTCATGTGTCTTATGCTTCTCTAATTTTCATGCTCAGCTTTGCTGTACTTTATATCTTTGTGAGTGTGCGTACTTGATTTCGCTGACTTTACCTTTCTTATTTTTGCATTTTATACACTCAAACATTTAAAAAACATTTGCTCTTCCCCTTTATTTCTTTTTTAAAACTCAGTAACTGGTACTTAAAGGTGCTCTGCACTTTCAAATCAGCTCCTAGGTTGCAAGTGCATAAAATTTAAAATTTTGCAACTTTAACTTTGAATATCACATTAAAAAAAAATTGGGAACCCAAGTCCTGGATAACCTATGGGAAGATAAAGGAATAAAAAATTCACGACTTTTTAACTGAATTGAATTGCTTGTTTTTCTTTGCATTAGACTGTAAATTCCATGAGGGCAGACCAAGGTGGTTTTACTAAATTTCTTTTTAATGAACAGATAAATTAGGTAACCAAAATATCTAAGTTTTGTTTCTTCTCTGAAATTACATCAACCGTGCAGTAACACTGTTTTCATTGTGATGTTGGCAATGAAAATCCCTTGAGAATAACTATTCAGAAAAAAACTAAATCACTAAATCAAAAAACTAAATCAAATTATATTACCTACTTCTGTAAAATGGGGATTTAGTTGGTATAGTTATTAAAAGAATGAGATCTTATAACTACAGTGCTTTACACACTGCAAGCATTCATTAAATAGTAGCATTTTTTATTGCAAAGGAATAGCAATAAGAAATTGCTGGGAAATAATTTGACGTACTGCTATCCTTTGTCCCAGATTTCTTCGTAGTACAGATTTCAAGATTTCTATTTAGTGAATTGAGAGTTGTTAGGCAATGATTTTTTAATTCAGAAAGGCATACACAAAAATATAATTCAATGTGAGAATGACCCTAAGGATGTATGCAAATACTCTGAAGTTGTTTCCTTGAACAATAGAAATACCCTTTTGAGGCTAAGAACTTAGTTGAAAGGGGCTGAACAGGCATTCTAGGCATTGTGGGCTTATTTCAATGTGGTACATATTTCAAGTTTGTACAACAGTTATTTGATTATGTGTCTGTCTTTTCCACTAGAGTTAGCATAGAAATTCTGTCATAAGTCATCTTTAGATTGCCAGTACAGAAGACAATCTGATGGTTGGGTTGATGCATTTTGGGGTAGGAAAGGATTCTCTGGAAAGGGAGAAGTCTGAAGGTGAAGAAAGACCTCGGATCCATCGCCAAAGGGAGGAGAACAGCTCAGGTGTGGGACACACGTCGGTCCTAAAGCTCCGGCCGACGCAAGGAACCGAGAGAACCACATGCTACTGCTTCTTTCCGGTCCCTGTCCCTGCAGGGCCACTTCCGGGAGAGGGCGGGGAGACTAGGAGGAGGCATACAGGGGAGGAGGCCGTTTGCACTGCACCAGGCGGAAGTGTACAGGAGGTATCGGTGCTGCCGCTTCCGGTCCGGGTTAACGCGGTTTAGATACACTGCGTGGTTTGTGTCGTGCGAGTATAGACTTCTGAGGGTAAGTCAGCCAGTGAAGAGGCGAGCACCGGAATCTGGTCTCAAAAGTCTAGAGTCTAGTGGGAGGATGTGAAAAAAGGCCAGGAACCTGAATACGATCTAACCTCTGTTTCCGAGGGGATAACTTCCACGGGGAACCCCTCTGCCCTGGTAACGGCCAAAGAGGAGATGGCGCCAGTTCGGGAGCGGCTGTGGCCGACACAGTGAGGAAGCACGAAGGCGGAGCAACGGGAGAAGCCTCGGGAGAAGAGCCAGAGCCGTCGCTGCTGCCACCACCGCCACCACCATGGAAGGGGCAAAGCCGACATTGCAGCTTGTGTACCAGGCAGTGCAGGCGCTTTACCACGACCCAGATCCTAGCGGAAAGGAGCGTGCCTCGTTTTGGCTTGGGGAGCTGCAGCGTTCGGTGAGGGGCCCAGAGAGGCCGTTCTGCCCTGCGGAGCAAGGGCGGGGTGGGAATTAGGCTCGAGCCTGAGCTTGAGACTGAGTCTGAGCCTGAGCCCGAGCCCGGCAGTTGGCCTCGTGAGGTCCTCCTTGGGGAGGAGCTGTTGCCGCGGGGTGGGGCTGCGAAGCTACATCTACGCGGCTTTTCGGAAACTAGTCGCAGCTGGTCTGTCGCGAACTGGCCCTTTCCCCACCCCGTAGAATCTGATTTGTAGGTCCTATACTTTGCTGTGGCATCAATGTGTGGTTCTCTTTAAGTTTTACTCCTGCAACTTGCTTCTTAGGCCCTGCTTTTCCGTTTTATCTTCCTTCAACCAAATTCAATCCCAGTCTTTCTCCATCTTCCACTTAAAGATGTTTTATCTGTCTCCCTTCGGTGTCCAAGTGTTGCGTCCAAGTTGTGTCCAAGTCGTAGACTTACACCTCACTGTTCTTGCTGATTTTTCACTCTAGTTTGAGTTAATCTCGAAACTTCTCAGGTTTCTAGATTCCTATTCACGTGAATTTCCCCCGTTTTTTGGAGTGCAACGTAATGTAAAAAAGATAATCAATTCTGGTTTCAGAAGAATCTTTGCAGCTCTCATTTTGCTGCATTTTGGTTCTCTAACCTGGTCTTTTCTGTTCTTGATAAGATATGAGCATCATAGATGCCTTGGTAATTCCACGTAACTGTGAGCATCCTTTAAGGGATTTAATTGCAATTTACACCTATTTATGCATTCTTTGATTCATGTGTCTTATGCTTCTCTAATTTTCATGCTCAGCTTTGCTGTACTTTATATCTTTGTGAGTGTGCGTACTTGATTTCGCTGACTTTACCTTTCTTATTTTTGCATTTTATACACTCAAACATTTAAAAAACATTTGCTCTTCCCCTTTATTTCTTTTTTAAAACTCAGTAACTGGTACTTAAAGGTGCTCTGCACTTTCAAATCAGATCCTAGGTTGCAAGTGCATAAAATTTAAAATTTTGCAACTTTAACTTTGAATATCACATTAAAAAAAAATTGGGAACCCAAGTCCTGGATAACCTATGGGAAGATAAAGGAATAAAAAATTCACGGTAAGCTACACAAGAAAATCATTCACATACGGTCTTATTCAGTGTTTAGTTTTTGTGATCTGAGAAGTGACAAGTTCCTGATTTTCATATAGTTTTCAAAGTATAAATAGGCGATATTTGGATGTGGTTCTATAGTGTAGCAGTTAGCACGGCTGCTTTACACGCAGAAGGTCCTGGGTTTCCGCCCCAGTGGAGCCACCTTCCCTGGTCTACTGCCATGCTACCCTGAACAAGCCCCATGTCCGATCTCGGAAGCTAAGCAGGGTCGGGCCTGGTTAGTACTTGGATGAGAGACCACCTAGGAAGACCAGGTGCTGTGGGCATAAATAATAATAAATAATAAAAAATAAATAGGCGATATTCTACACCATACCAAAGCTCTTCCCTACCAAACCTGCGTATGTGTATTTTAAATCAGTGTTTGAGTCCATACTATGTACCAGCAGGTATGCTAGGCATTGCTATATGGAAATGAACCAGACAGAAATCTCTGCTTGCCACACAGGATGTTTGTGATGATTAAATGAGTCAATACCTACAAAGAGCTTAGAAAAGTTCTTGGAACCTTGACCTCAAAATATGTTAGTAATTGTTATTTAAACGGTAGTCGCTTTGCTCTTACTACTTTTCACTATTCTCTGTTGTAACCTTACATCATCACCATCACCACTGTTTATAATCAGGGTCCCAACAGGAACATATGGCACACTTGAAATAGGATAATTCGAGGAGGGTTTATTTTATAAAGATACTATTTATAAAGATGCGAGTATCATGTGGTACCTAAAGAGATAGTTTGTGTAGCCAGATTGTTAACATCTTTAGAAGGGATGCAATAGGGAATGGGTTAGTTGAACTCTAAAGGAAACTATGGAGTTGGCCATCTTTAGAGGAGCAGTAATTTTTTGTTTAAGGGACACAGCCAGCATGAGGCAACTTTGCAAGGAGGAAGCTTGAGAATAAATATCTTGACCTTCTTCTAACCTCCTCCTGGGATTCCCTATTGGGCAAACCCAACCAGAAACTAGGGGACATAGGAACCTGTTGATAGAGTCCTTATAGCTCAGCATTCTGGTGCAGAAAACATGGTAGAAAGGGTGGAAAAGTGGACCTGGAAAATATCTAGCAACAGCCATATGTCGTTTTTAGGCAACTTCAGCATCTGGATTGACAACTCAGATAACACTTTGGCCTCTTAATTCCTTTACCTCTTTCTCTCAGCCACCTGTTCACACAGTCATATCTTGGATCTTGTCATTACTAAAAAGTCACCAGCCTCTCAAATTATTAATTCAACCACCTGGTCACACAGTCACACCCGGGATCTTGTTATTATTAAAAAGTCACCCAGCTCAGATCGCTAGTTCAACCAGTTTGCTGGCTCAAGAATCTCAAGTAACCTCATATAATAGTTTTTATTTTTTGAAGCCTTATGTAATTTTAATTATTATCAAAATTAAGAAGTTTTATTTTTAAAAATTTAAGAAATTTTAAACTTTTAAAAACTTTTAAAAAGTTCTAAAATAGAAATTTTACAAGAAAAATGCCTAGGATGAAAAAGAGCAATTATGTATAGACTTCTTCCTATGAAAGATGAGGATTTAGGCTTCCTCCACTTCCTCTTCTCTCTCTTTGACATAATTATATCACATTTTTGGTTAAGTCAGTACACACTGTGAACTGTGTAGCATGTATGCCATGGTAATAGTTCCTTTTTTGTGCAGGTTTCTGATCGTAAACATTAACTTTTTCTCTTTTTTACGTTTGCTTCGTTTTCTATATATCTATAGGAATTCATCCCAAACTTTCTGTCAGTAAATATCCTCTTTGTATGATCAAACTGGCAATCTGTTTCCTTTTTTTGGTGGAAAGAAACCTTTCTTGGGAGCCTTCCATCCCCTTGTTCAAATCCAGCTTGGTTATTCTCCAGGTCTGTTGCACCATTACTGTTCTGAGATCTTTATTTAACTAGGGAATTCCCTTCACCTCTTTCTTGTGTTGTATGCACCGAATCCTGGATCCCATGCTCTTTTTCTTGGATTACTCCCTCATTTGATGGGCAATTGAGAAGGGAACCTTCACCCCTTCTCTCTCACTGTCTTTCTGTGAGTCTTTTTTCATGGACCACTTAACCCTGAGAGAAGTCCTCTAGTCTTTTGCCTGGGTATTATAAGCTAGACTGCCAGAGGCAGGTGGGAGAATGAGCTAGGGGGCTTTAACTTAATCTCCTGTTTTCACTATATGTCCTTAGTTGAGTGTTGTCCAAGAGTCTGGAGTCCCTCTATTTCAATCTTTCCTAAGTAAATCTGAGTCTTCTGTGATGGTAGGAGGATAGTAGCCTTGTCACTCTGAGTCAGGGAGAAAATCTAGGCGTCTAACTGCTTATACAGATTTTGAACCCATTCCTTTGTCTTCTGTTCCACCTGTGCATCTGCCTTCAGATGTATCTAGTACTTGTAATTTCTTAGCCTAACAGGGATTTTGCAGATGTATCAATTTGCCCTTTGGTGGTATTCTCATCACATCCTCCCTCTTAGTCCCCAGGCTTATTTCAACATTCTCAGACTTGTTAAAACAGTTAACTCTCATCCGTTAGCTTTCTAGTTTCTACAGTTGTGTTAATATCAGTCATGTTTCCATTGTCTTTGTTCTTGTGGCTTCCCCCCACCTCCCCAAACCAGCTTTTTTTTTTCTTCTTCTTTTTTTTTTTTTAAATCTCTTCACTTTGATTTTAGTGGATTTTTGGAAGGGACCTTAGGGCAAACATGTGTCAAACAGTTCAGTCCTGTTAAACATAAGTCCCTGCATTTGTTTTTGAATTTCATCAAAACCTTATTCCATTGATTGGCCCTTGCTTTTTCTTTATTAAGTTGTGCCATTACTTTATCCAATTTGGATTCCAAGGTGTAACATTCTAGTCATTTTCTTAAATATACCATCAACCCTTCACCTCTGATTTGGTAAAACTTCAGCATGGGTATATCCAACTGCTTCTCCCTTCTTTCTGATCTAGGTACTTTGCATCTCATTTTCTGAATTTTCAGGAACCTTGATCTTTTAGTTATCCTGTGTCTCACTTGGCATCTTCAGACTCCCTCTTTACTGGGTCCTTCCCACCAGCTTTCAAATAGCTATAGTATATCCTATAGTAAGCAGATGGTTTGGGGGAGAGCTGGTGGTGAGGGGAATGCCCCCTTTCTCCAATTTTTTGATTTCTTTGACTCTTTCGTGCCTCTGTGCTTTTACTGTTCTTCTTTCCCAGTGCTTTCTTGAAATGAAGAAAGTAACTTATCTTTTCAAAGCCCAGCCTAAATTCCACTTTCTTCTTTAAGTCTTAACTGATTTTTTTCACCAAAAGTCATTTCTGCCCCCACTGAACACCTAGAGGACTTTATTTAATTATATCATTTTTTTTTTTTTACCTTTTGAAAATTTGTTTCGTCTCTCTTTGTAGACTGTAGGACCCTTTTGTTTGTATAATCTGATATCTGTAGTGAAGGAATAAACCATG
>NW_011888814.1:8672156-8681690 GCF_000151845.1 Pteropus vampyrus | reverse complement strand
AAAAAAAACACCTTTATGAGATGTTTATATTTGCCTTCATTATATACTTTGAAAGACTTGGGTATAGAAAGGGAGAGGAACTTTTTGACTCAAGGCTTTTTCGAAGTAGTCACTAAGTGACATTTTTAGCCAAAAGTGTGTTTTAGTATAGTAGTAAGCATAATGTTTTAATTATCAGTTTTAATTTGGTAAGGAACAATTTACCTGGTTTGTTTTAAAACCACTTTGAAGGAAGAAAACACATTTGAAAACTATTATCCTTTCTACTCTCCACCCTGCTCTTTACTAATCTTAGTCATTAAATATAGTTATAGACACCTAGTGACAGTAGATTTGATAGAATAGTATAATTTGGATATGGGTTAGCATCTTTTCTCTTTCACTAATATTTGCATACAACAGCCATTTTCTGAAGAATCTGTATTCATTACTCTAAACTTTTTATCCGCCAGAAATTCTTGGAAACAACCTATAGCTATGGTTTTGTTTTATCTGATAGGTGGATATTACTGATATCTTCAAAGTGTTTTAAAAGAAAGGAATTATTTTTGAGACAGATCTTAAAGGAAGCCTATCAGTAGACTATTCTAACACCCAGCAGTTTCCTTTGTCTCTCTCCAGTAACCAAAATTAATAGATAATGTAGAAAGCAATGGAAGGAAAGACCATCTTTTTATAAGGTGAATGAATTATGCTACTCATTTTTTCTGAGTTTCTAACTTGCAGTATAAGGAGGAGACTACTTTTACAGAATCTGGGTTAGAGTTTACTTCAAACGTTCTATAGTTCAATCTGGAAATTGAAAAGGAATGGTAAACATAAAATGTAAATCAAATAACATCAAATCATGCTTTGATAGACTAAGTTGGCATTGTCACATTTGATTTATCACATATCCTTGGGAATTTTCTTAATATCCAGAACGTCATGGGTCATGGAGTATCAGATTTAAACTTCTTTCCTAGTCATTTTCCTCTTTGGAATTTGATTCTTTAGCCTAGTTTTAAAATATAGGGTCTTGTCTTTTTCTAGCAATTGTAGTCATTGGTTTGATTTATTTGAAAATCTAGGCTTTTTTTTTTTTAATGCTTATTCTTTCATTCTCCAATCAAGTGATCCTTAAAACATAACATGCTTTTGAAAGGAAAGCCTTCTAGAAAATAGAAAACATTCCTAAACAACTTACATGGATCAGTTCCAATGAACATAGGAATACATTTGACCCTTGAACAATACGGGGGTTTAGGGGCACTGACCCATTGCAGTTGAAAATCCACGTGTAACTTTTGACTCCCCAAAAGCTTAACTACAAATAGCCTACTGTTGACTGGAAGTCTTACCAGTAACAGTCGATTAACGCATATTTTGTGTGTTGTATGTATGATATACTGTATTCTTACAATAAAATAAGCTAGAGAAAATAAAATGATAAGGAAAATATATTTATAGTATTTACTGAAGAGAAACTCATGTATAAGTGGACAGTTCAACCCCATGCAGTTCAAACTCATGTTGTTCAAAGGGTCATCTGTGCTATATGTCTTACATTGCTGGAAACTATGAGTATGTAAGTAAATGATAAAAACCAAAGACCTTTTTCCCAAAGAGTTTACCAGTGTGGCTGTGTCATCTAATATGATTGCTAGATATTAGCCAGCTGGCTCTTGTGGCTATTTATATTCAAATTAATTAAAATTAAATAAAAGTTAAAATCGGGTCGTGGATAGTGCAAATATAGACATTTTATGTCTTTGGTGTATTGGAGCTTGTGAATGAAAACTTGTGACAGTATTTCTGTGGACATGGTAGTATGTTATCTGGTGGCATTCATCCACATATGGATTAGTTTATTTCACGTCTTCCCAGGACTTGGACCAGAGTAGATGATTTGATTCAGAATATAAAATTATCAAGACACTGGCTCCATTTTCTAATTATAACACAGTTTTCTTCCAAAGCCTTCCAAATATTTCTTCAGCATTGCTTTCTGTTGATTGCACTGATGTTTATGAGGGGAATAGAAAATGTATTTAATAGATTTTTTTGTGGTAAAATATTAATAGCAGAATTTACCATTGTAACCATTTTTAGGTGTACAGTTCAATGACATTAAGTATATGTGCAACTGTTACCACCACCCCTATCTAAAACTTTTTTCATCTCCCCAAACTGAAACTCTATATCTGTTAATAATTCTCCATTTCCTCCTTTCTCCAGCCCCTGCAATGACCATTCTACTTTTTGTCTATGAATTTGAGTCCTCCAGGTACCTTATAGTAGAATCAGTTATACAATATTTGTCCTTTTGTATCTGGCTTATTTCACTTAGCATAATGTTTTCAAGGTTCACTCGTCTCGTAGCATGTGTGAGAATTTCATTCCTTTTTAAAAATTGTGGCAAAACATAACAATTTATTATTTTAACCATTTTTAAAAGTATATTTCAGGAGCTTTAAGTACATTCATGTTGTTGTGCAACCATCACCATCTCCAGACTTCTTTCATCTTCTAAAACTGAGACTCTGTACCCTTTAAACACAGTTAACTCCCCCATTTCGCCATACCTCTAGCTCCTAGGAATCGCCATTCTGCTTTCTGTATTCCTCAATTTGAGTAGGTACCTCATTTAAGTGGAATCATACAGTATTTGTTTTTGTGTGTGTTTGTGTGACTGGCTTATTTCACTTAGCATAATATCCTCAGGTTCATTCATGTGTATCATGTGTCAGAATTTCACCCCTTTATAAGGCTGAATAATAATATATGTGCCACATTTTGTTTATCCATTCATCTATTGATGAACACATGGGTCACTTTCATATTTTGGCTATTATAAATAATATTGCTATGAACATGAGTATAAAAATAAGGATTCCTGCTTTCCTTTATTTTGAATATATATCCAGAAGGAGAATTGCTGGATTATATGGTAATTCTATGTGTGTGTGTGTGTGTGTTTGTTTTTTGAGAAATTGCCATACAGTTTTCCAGATTTTATAGAATTTTAAGCTCTGTTGAACTTAAAAATAAATTTAATTCATAGGAAGTTGAGATTGCTTAGATTACCTCTCCTATATTTCTCTAGCTTGTTCCCTGGTACTGAAATATTATCAGAGAGTGTTTTACTGCTGGACATGTGAAGCCCTAGAGAGAAAATTTATTTCTCTATTAGAAGTTCACAGCCCTTCTAAAGGGGGTAATTTTGTAGTGTTTGATATGCAGAACCTTTTAAAAATATTGATTTAATTTTCTTCTTTCTGGTAGAGTTCCCCAAATGAAAATACTATAAAACTGAATAGGTCTGATAATATCCTCATTCTTCTGGTTTATATGTATTTTTATCTCTTTTGATAACAAACTAGCAGTTCACATTATAATTTTTACTAATTTTTTTCTCAAGCCCATAGCACAATTCTTTTCAGTTTTTCTCTGTATTTATTATTTCCTTGTTGTATTTTCTGTCTCAACTATTATGTAATTCCATTTAAACAGATCCAAAACAGAAAGATGTATATACTTGAAAGTGAACTTGAAAATATATGTTTTTACATAAAGAGTTTTTACATGAAGAGTTTTCTAACACTTCAGTGTATTTTTACAGTACTTCAAGCTAGACACCTCACATTTTTATAAGATTGAAAAACTTGAATCTTCACCTTTGTTTTAACATGCTGAATAGGTCTGATAATATCCTCATTCTTCTGGTTTATATGAATTGTTATAAATTGCTCAGATAGGCAAGAATAGAGACCAGTGATTAAAGGAAATACATTTTCTATATTTTTGTCTTTCAGGAAGCCCTCACATGGGTTACCCATTTGCTTCAAATGAAATGGTTTCAAACTTGGCTTTTTCTACTTTTAAAGCAGGGCTGCCTGGTGTAATAAGTAAGGCCCACAGTGAAGCTATTATTAAGGGATGAATGCTTCAGTCACTTCCAACCCAAGTGGATTTTATGGACCCAAATTGGTCTTTTTTAGAACCATTCTTCAAGTAAATATTTACATACATAGATGACTGAGAGTTTTAAATTTGGATAGAAATTCTTTACACTTGTCATGAAAAAATTTGGCAAGATTTCTCAGTACCATTATGTGTAACCAGGTTACAGATTTGAGTAAAAATTCATTTGCCAGAGGTCATTACAACATAGGATTGTTTGAAAACGCTTGTCTCAGAAACACATTTCATCAGAAACTGAGGAGACCACAGTGGGCAATGCTGTTATTTGGTCTATTAATTTCGTTGAGCTTGTTAGAACAATCATATGGGCACTATAGTCTTCCAAAGTTGTATTGAGTGTTCGAGTATTTATTGCAATAGTTTCTGGTGTTTTAAAGAATTATTTTTAGCTAGGAATGTCTTAGCTCTCATCAAGGAAATAACTCCCTTTTAATTTTTCAATTATTATGGAGGTGACTGTGAAAATACAAGTTGGCTGAACTTGTCTCTCTATAAGTGAGCTTTTTTGTTTCCAGAAAAGTTTTACACATATAGGGATATTCTGTGGGCCTTGGAGCTTGCTAGTGGCTTTATGTTTTTGTTTGTTTACACTCTGCTTTTGGAGATGGGAGTTGTTTGCTCATTACTGCTGTGGTAAAGGTGATGCAGGATGGGGCGAACCCTGTCCATTCTCCCCCCTCCCCCACCAGTGCAGACTTAAGTCCTGTGCCGCTGAGAGAGGATCCTTGGTTTCGTTCAAGAATGCAAGAGTGAGCCGGAGTTAAAGACAAAAGAAAGTTTGTTAGAGAAGGAATAATGCTCCATAGACAGAGCATGATCTCCTCTCAGAGAATGAGACCCTGAGTGTTTGGGGAATTGGATTTATATCTGTTTCTTAGTTTCTATGAAAAATTACCGATAATAAATAGGAGTAGAGAATGGAATGAATAGTCAAGTTTATCTTTAACTTGTGCAAGGTACAGCTTAAAGTCTTTGTTTTCCTGTTTTTCTTTTGTTGCATGGGTAAATAATTGTTAGTACTCTCTCCGCAGGAGTCTTCCTTTGTTCTGTAGGTTCCCCCACGGGTCTGGCTATATGGCTGATCAACCAGGTTCTGAGTGTTGGCAAATAGCAGGCCTGAATTCCACTTGGTTTAATATTTAGTTAATTCATGTAGTTCTCATGCCTCTTTCCTATATTATTCCCCCCTCAGAGATTTTATTCTCTTATTCTTAAGGGGATGTTGAGAGACGAAGGTCTGTCTTTAACTTCTTTTGTAGCTACAGCTGAGATAGGGCAATAGTCTCTGCCTGTTGGGAATAAAAATTTCTGGAAGTCCATTCTAGGGGCCCTAGAAGTTGAGACCATGGGGTTGTTTCAGTAATAGGAAGCTATTGGAAGCCTTACATGACCATCATCTTTACGTGGAAATTGCTGTTGCCTTTCTGATTACCTCAACAGTAGGAAGTTGCCCTCCTGTCTCAAAAGTATTAGCTAAGTTTTATTTCATCATGGTTTCTGTATTTCAGGCCATCTTGCAAAACAAGTGATTTAGAAAATATCACTTTTAGACACTGATGGTTATCTTTTGAGCCCCATAGCTTATATTTTTCTTAGTATCACTTCAAGCCATTTTCTCTTCCTGATATCTATAAAGGAACCATGAGAAAGTAAATTGTGACAGATCTAGCAATTTGTAGAATTCTTATAAAGGATTAGATACAGAAACTGAAGATAGTTGACCAATTAAAAAGTCACTCTCTATTTCAGGTAAATTGTTCTTTTTTTACCTGTCTCAAGCAAATGATTTTTTTTTCTTGATTTGGGAAATTTGGATTTTCTAGCTCTATACCACATTGTTACAGGGCATAATCTAAAACAGTGTTGTTTTACTGATAGTGTGTTTTTTTTTTTTAAGGAGTTCTTTTCACTCTGTACTCTGACCTAGTTTCCCTTCCTGCAATATGCTATAAATATTTGAAAGTAATAAATATATTGCTTAGGAAAGTACAGCAACCTGACACTTAATGTTACTTTTCAAATCTTACTGAAATATTTGTATTTTGAGAACTTCATTTTCTGTTTGCCAGAGCTCTTCTGTTCTCTGTTAAGTATTAAGTAATTCTGCTTAATTTGAGGAGTTTTTGTGTAGGATTAACTAGCAACCCTAATCTGCTTCTAATTCTTGGCAAGTAATGAATCGTTAGGGGCTCCTATTTGGGTGTGTGCTTGCATTGTTGAGGGCCTGCTCAGTGATTTTGGTTGATTCGGCACTTTTAACTGTTGGTGTAAAAGTGAGTCTTGGAGCAACAATACACCATAAAAGGAAAAAGGGGCAAGTACTTTTAGGATCTGCTGTAAAGTATAATGAAAGACTTAGAGTATGTTAGTGAAAGGATCGCTGGGCTCTAGCCTACTTCATATTCATCACATTGATATAAAGGCCTGTTCTGCTACTGCTTTGTGAAATGGGAGATTGGAATTAGATGCTTAAATGGAAAATGTTCTCTTGTTGCAGCCTCTTTGAAATGTGCTGTTAGTGGGAGCTGCAGCTTCCTCCTGCTGACTGAGCCCCAGGCTTCGGTTGAGATGGTCCTTTCAGAAATGTGGAGCTTAATCCAAGCCTGGATTTCAGTGGGTAGCACCTGGCATCTGTGGCTAGAGAGTCCTATGAAGTGTAAGTGCTTTATTCTCTCCTTGTAAAGACCCCCTTTTCTTCCTTCTTCCTTTTTTTCTGCATCTTAGCAGAGGGGAGAAAAAGTGAGCACTATACTGTAGTGCCGAGAGTATCAGGATTTGGTTGCATTTTCATTATGATTCAGTGACCAAAACAAAATAACTTGGTTTTGGATGCCAACAGTTTTTAAAACCCTTCTGGAATTCAAGCTAAAGTCATAATTCTTGACCCTGTAATATATAGTACTGGCAGTATCGTCCTGGGTAATTTTTCATTGATAGTTTACTTAGTAGCTTGTGTGATATTCAAGTTTGCCAAGTTTCTTTAGCGGTCATTCCGATCTTTTGTTCTTATTGTAAAATAGAAATATTTGAAAAGAGGCACATTTGACCAGTGTGCGAGGCAGCATCAAGACAAATAGATCCCTTGGAGTGAGAAGACAGCTCTTCTTTCACTTTGGCCCTACTTGTTACATTCGCACAAGAAGCAATTTGGGATTTTTCTAAGTCCCATTCTTCATAGAATTGTCCAAGGAAATTCATAGAGTAGCCACCTATATTTTCATTTAGTTTAAAAAAAAAAAAAAACCTAGATAATAATAGGCATTAGAGGGTGCAAGTTTTATTTTTGTTTTAGTTGCCTTTTTTTTTTTTCCCTTTTCAGAAATACTGTTAATTTTAACGGTGACATTGGTTAACGATATCCACTAAGTTTCAGCTATGCATTTTAACAGTAAGGCATATATATGTTTACACTATGTGTTCACCTCCCATAGTTAGATTTCTTTCCGTCACCACATGGTAATGTTTTCAAGTAAGGTCATTCCAGAAAAGACTCCGATTTGGGGGACATTTTAAGGTCCCCTTCGCTGAAATTTTTCTGAAATTTTTAAATCTTCAGATTTTAGCTAGGAAAATATTGAGCTTCTCATTGCTAAAATAAAATGTATCTAAAACAAAACCAAATCAAGGCTTCATCTGTGTAAGGCAAATTAAGTTCTACAAATGAGGATTCTGAATGAAAATTGTGTCATCTTCTCAGGGACTTTATTTTCTTTATCTGTAGAGAACTGATTTGCTTGTTCTCTGTTGCCCTTTCTCTGAACATGTGAGATTCTATTCTTAAAGCTGACTCCCAGTCCATTAAGTATCTGAACTACCTAGTGAAAGGATGAGCTTCATGTTTGGGAACACACAGACTTAGGGGATATGGTATCTTGTCATTTTGCTTTATATTTATTTAATAATATATACAGTATTTTTTATTTCATTTTTTAAAATATATACTTTAAGTGCCTCTGATAGCCAAAGAATTTGAGCTGCAGAGATAATTAAGGTTCTTTATTTTTGAAGAGTTTACAGTTTATTAGAAAAGATGAACAAAGGCTCAAATAATTAAAACAGTAAGTTGTAAAATTGAGCTGTTAACAAGTCAAGCTACCTAGGTAGTAATGTAAAAGAATTCCTGCGCCCAATATTTTCTCCTGATTTCTAGCTTTCAGGAGTTTGAGTATGATGTGTTTAGTATGTTTGTTTATTTGTTAGTATGGGAGAGTGGGGGACAGGAATGTTCCCTGTTGCCCTGGTCTGCCGTAGTCTTCAGCAGTTCTGAGTGATCCTGTCCTCCTCTCCAGCATTCACTTCTGCCTTGCATCTGTCAGGTCTAAATTTTTTTTGCCCTTTCCTCAGTGATAGACCTCTGGTGACATTGGTATAGTAGCATGGGCTCAAGACTGTTTTATGCCCTATCCTGTAGGGCAAGAGTTCCAACCTGCAGGCCACAGACCAGTACCTGCATGGCCTGTTAGGAACCGGGCCGCACAGCAGGAGGTGAGTGTGGAAGGCGGTGAGTGAGCAAAGTTTCGTCTGTATTTGGAGCCGCTCTCCAGCGCTAGCATCACCGCTTCAGCTCCACCTTGGATCATCAGGTACTGGTCCTGGGTGCCCAAAAGTTGGTGGGGGAACCAGTGTGTAGAGAAACAGGTTTTTTCTTGTACCTTTACTACAACAGCAGTGGGTCTTAACGTGCGCCTTGGAGATAACATGATTTGCTGCCCCTCCCACACAATTTTGTTCAGTACAAGAAAGGGTACAGTCAGCTTTTTTGTGTCTTTTCTGCAGCCCAGAGTGATCCTCTCCAGGACTGAACCACCACCAAAAGAGGTTTTCTCTGAACTCCGGTCCCACCTCCAATTTTTCCCCCCGAGTATCTGGTTGAGGTCTGTGGAGAAGAACCTGGTTGTAAAGTGGTTTTGAAGTCCTCTTGTGTCTGAGTCCCAGGGGTTTTATATGCTCATGCTAGTCCACGATCAGCCTTTATAAAGTTGTTACCATTTTAGCTGAATTTTTATTACCTAATTGTCTGGTGTCCTGCATCTTTTCCTCCTTTGTTCTGCCACAGATGAGATTTCAGTCCACTTGGTTGCCCTGGGACCTCCAGTTTCTGATGCATTTAAGAAAAGTTATTTTGTAGCTTATTTAGTCTATTGTTAACTTGAAAGCAACATAATATATTTGCTTTTGTTAACTTGAAAGCAGTGTTCTTTCCAACTTTCTACATCTTAGGTGGATGTACAACTCTTCTCACGTAGTTTCCTTCATATATTTTAAACCTCAGAAGATACTGTTTTATACAGTTCAGCGTTCATAAGAGATTTACTTACCTACTTAGCCTTTCTATGATTTTATTCCTTCCCGATTATGTTTCCGTCCAGAATTATTTTCTTTTCTCATAAAGAACATCCTTCTTTGTGGGTCTATTGTTAGTGAACTTTTTCCTCTTTTCTTTTTTTTCTTTTTGGTCTTAAAATGTCTTAGTTTTGTTGCATTTCGGAAGAATTTTTTGCTGGGTTAAAATAACCGATTGGCAGTTATTTTCTTTCAGTACTTTGAAGATGCTTGGTTCCCATTTTTTTT
>NW_011888814.1:8603457-8671345 GCF_000151845.1 Pteropus vampyrus | reverse complement strand
AAGTAATTATCAGTTTTTCTCTTGCTGCTTTTAATGTTCTTCCTTTGTATTTAAACTTTGGCATTTTAATTATGATGGGTCTTGGTGTGGGCCTCTTTGGATCCCTGATTTGGGGAATTCTCTGAGTTTCCTGGGGTTGTATGTCCATTTCCTTCACCAGGTTAGGGAAGTTTCCCATCATTATTTCTTCAAACAGCTGTTCAACATCTCGATTTCCTTCCGTTACGCTGATCAGACGGATATTTGGACCCTTAATAGTGTCCCATGTTCTCCTTAAATTATTTTCATAGTCTTGGCATCTTATCTCTTGCTGTTCTGATTGCCTGTCCTTGGTTTTCCCGTCCTCTAGATAGGGCATTTGATCCTTTTCTTTATTCACTTTGTTTATTCCTTTGTTTATTTAATATACTTCTCATCTCAGATAATGTGTTCTTCATTTCAGACTGGTTCCTTTTTATAATTTCCATTTCCATTTTTATGTTTTTTATCTTTGTTGAAGCGCTCACTGAATTTATCTACACTTCCCAAAAGTTCATTGGGCATCTTTATAACCAGTGTTTTGAACTCTGCATCTGTTAGATTACTTGATTCCA
Organism: Pteropus vampyrus; assembly: GCF_000151845.1. Classification (NCBI taxonomy): domain Eukaryota; kingdom Metazoa; phylum Chordata; class Mammalia; order Chiroptera; family Pteropodidae; genus Pteropus; species Pteropus vampyrus. Next base: position 8,670,752 of record NW_011888814.1, on the reverse strand, counting down.
TTATATCTGGATCTCTGTTCTCTTCTGTCATATGGTTTCTGCTTCTTTGTCTTCCTATTTTGGCTGCCTTTCCGTGTCTGTTTCTATATACTAAGCAAAGCTCCTAAGTCTCCCGGTCTTATTAGTGTGGATTTGTGAAGTAGGTGTCCAGTGGCACAGTCCTGAGAGGGGTTCAGCTGCAGGCCAAATTTAGCCCAAGCCTCTACCCCTCCGGGGCCACCTGTTAAGATTCAGCCAGCAATCCACAGATGCTGTGCTTATAGTTGCCTCAAAAGGCCACACCAGAAACTGAAGCCAGCTGCCTCCAGTGTGAGGCACTGCTCAGCTAGGAGCACCTGACTTACTGAGGATACACCTGTATGTGGCTTGGGTGGGGCCGCGAGTTGGGGGAGGTGGGGTTTCAGTGAATCCTCTGGGCGGAGTGACCTCTGTCATCCAGTTTGATGACATCATGGCTATGGCGGTGCTGTGTCTGGTGCACTGGTATGTGGGAGGGCTCAACAGGGAACAATGTACACTGCTGCCACTTATGTACAGAGTGAGTCTCGCTTCGGCCCTTACTCGGACAATGTCACCCTGTAAGTCCCTGGTGCCCATGTGTGCAGCCAAATTGTCACTGATGCTCAGAGTGAGCAGGTCCGTCACCTTGAAAATCCATTCACGGACATGGCTCCTTTAAAAGGGGTCTGCCGCAGCAGCAGCCTCCATCCCACTCAGCCCCGGGTCTTCATCCGGTCTCACCCTCCACCGCTGTAGGGTGACTTCCTGTATTTCTCCCTAGTTGTATGGTTTGGTCATCTAGATCCTAGGCAACTTCTCCCCGCTGCTGCCCCTTGTTTCTGTCACAACCCCAATCCAGTCGCCAGAGGGATGAACAGAGCTCCCACCATCCACGCCATTTTTTTTCCCCGTTCGCTTGCTTGCTCTCTCTCTCTTTTTTTTTTTTAATAGTGTTGTTATGATGTTCCTAGGTCTGGTTTTTCTGTCCAAAGGGTTTCTAGAGCTTCTTAAATTTGTAGCTTGCTGTCTTTTATGCGTTCGTAAATTTCTCAGCCATTGTTTTTTAGTGCTTCTGCCCCATTTTTTTCTGTTTCTTTTGGTATTTCAGTTATATGTATGTTAGACTTTTTCACTATGGATTCTTCCCATCTTTACTGTCTGTCCTTGTTTGAATTTGTGCTTTGGTGTTGTTATTTTGTTGACCTCTTCTCTGTTCTGGTAATCCTTTCTTCAGTTGTCTTATTTTCTGTTTAACTCTTCCATTAGGTTCTTAATTTAAGCTACTGTATTTTTCAGTTCTAGATTTTCATTCGATTCTTTTTTATAGGTTCTATTTCTTCACGGAAAGTCTCCAAAATGTCTACTAATTCATTAAGTATATTAATCCATTAATTTTTCCCAACTGTTCACTTTGAAAAATTCATAATTTGAAAGAATTGTACAGTGAACACTGATATACTCTTAGTTTGACAGTGTCGCATTTGCTTTTTTTTTTTTTTGTCTCTGTCCCTGTTTGTCCTCTGAGTGTATATTTTTTTAACCTTTTGGAATTAAATTGCAGACCTCATAATGCTGCACCTCTAAAACATTTTGACATATATCTTATAATAACAAGGACATTTTTCTAAACTAAAACCATTGTCACTCTCAAGAAATTTAACATTGACATAGTAGTATTATCTAATACACAGTCTATATTTCAAGTTTTCCAATTGTTGCAGTTATAGATTTCTGGCTTTAAAAAAAATTTATTTTCCCTAATCCTGGATCAAGTAAAAGATAATGCATTTCTTGTAGTTGTTATGTCTCTTCAGTCTGGAGTGGTTTTTCTTTTATGATAGTGATGTTAAACAAATCCAGGCCTATTTGTCTTTGTATTTAATATGCCCCACTGTTTAGATTTGTCTGGTTGTTTTCCTATGATTGCATTCAGGTTAAAGTTTTTGGAAGAATACTATATGGCTGATTTGTCATTTTCAGTGAATCACATCAGGAGTCATACAAAATGTTTGTCCTATTTATTGGCGATGTTACATTTATCACTTCAGTTAAGACATCCCAGTTATTTTAGTTCTCATTTAATAATTCTGTTACCTAGATAAGTTATTTTCTGTTATCTCCCCCTTCCCTTTTTTATTATCATTTAGTCTTGCTTTTGTTTGATACTGGATATACTGTTTGTGAAAAGTTGAAGAGATTTTTTTTTTCCCGAGGTGATTTCTTTTGCTTCAAGCATATCTTTATTTTAGGATGAGATCCCTTTAATCTAAAAAGGGGTTGAACAGATTCTAAAATGTGTTTATCTTTCTTGTGGTAAAATATACGTAACCTAAAATTTACCATTCTAAAGTGCATAATTCAGTGACAAGTACATACACATTGCTATACCACTATATCACCACAGGCCATCTCCAGAACTTTTTCATCTTCTCCAACTGAAACTCTGTACCCATTAAACAATAACTCTCCCCATTATCCCCTCCCCTGAACTTCTGGCAACCAAAATTCTTAACTTTGTTTCTATGAATTTGACTATTCTAGGTATCTCATTTAAATGTAATCATAAATACTTGTCCTTTTGTGTCTGACATATTTCACTTAGCATAATGTCTTCAAGGTTTATCCATGTTGTAACATGTCATGGTATGAATAATTATCTTGTATCTATATACCATGTTTTGTTCATCTATCAATGAACATCTGAGTTGTTTTCAACTTTTGAGTATTGTGAATAATGCTGCAATGAATATGGGTATGCAAATATCTTTTCAAGATCCTGTTTTCAATTATTTTGGTTGTATACCCAGAAGTGGAGTTGCTGGATCATTTGGTAGTTCTGTTTATAATATTTCAAGGAACCTCCATACTGTTTTACATAGTGGCTGCACTGTTTTACATTCCCACCAACAGTGCACAAGTGTTCCGATATCTCATCATATCTCCTCACTAATACGTGTTGGTTTGTTTTTTTGATAGTAGCCATCATAACAGGTGTGAAGTGATACCTAATTGTGGTTTTGATTTGCATTTTCCTGATAGTGATATGTTAAGCATCTTTTCATATGCTTATTGGTCATTTTTATATCATCTGTAGAGAAATGTCTTTTCAAGTCTTTTGCATAATTTGGGTTTTGTTGAGTTGTAGGAGTTTTTAAATATATTCCCGATATTAAACCCTTATCAGAGAGTTTTCAAATATTTTCTTGCATTGTGTAGGTTGCTTTTTCACAACATTGATTGTTTCCTTCGCTGGGCAGACGTTTTAAAGTTTGATGTAGTCTCATTTGTCTATCATTGCTTTTATTTCCTGTGCTTTTGGTGTCATATCTATTCAATCATATTTAATGTTGTGAACCCCTCTCCCTCTCTTATGTTTTCTTCTGGGAGTTAGTTTCAGTTCTTACATTTAGGTCTTTAATCCATTTTGAGTTAATTTTTGTTATTTGATCAAACCTCTTTCTTTTGCACATGGCTATGCAGTTTTCCCAACACTATTTGATAAAGAGACTTTTCCTTTCCTCATTGTGTAGTTTTGGCACCCTTGTCAAAGATATTTGACTGTATTTGAGAGACTGTGTCATTCGTCTGTGTATCTCTCATTATGCCTGAACCATATTATTTCGATTACTGTGGTTTTATAATACATTTTTTTCTTTTTTCTTTTTTCTTTTTTTTGAGTCTAGATAAGTTTTTTGTCATTCAAATATATCATTCAAAAAGGAATACAGAAATCGGGTCAGAGTTTATGAAAAAATTTAAAAATGCAGGTTTGAATACGTTGCTCTGTTTACTGGGAGCAGGCTCTCCCTGACATCACGCATAGCAGCTGCTTCTTTGCAGACACAGCCCTAGGCACACCGGCCACAGCCCACGGGCAGCAGGAGCAGCAGCTCTTCTTGCAGGAGGTGCATCTGCAGTCTTTGCATTTGCAGGAGCCAGTGCAGGTGCAGGAGCCAGCGCAGGTGCAGGAGCCACCAGTGTGGCAGGAGCAGTTGGGGTCCATTTCGAGGAGAGGTGAGGCAGGAGGCCCAAAGCAAGAGGTGAAGAGGAACTTGTGCTAGTGCAATGCATGGTTGTAATAAATTTAGAAATTGGGAATGTGAGACCTCCAACTTTGTGACCTCCAGCTTTGTTCTTTTTTCAACATTGTTTTAGCTATTTAGGGTTCCTTGAAATTCCATGCGGATTTTCTGATGGATTTTTCTGTTTCTGCAAAAAACATTGGGATTTTGATAGGGGTTGCATTGAATCTGTAGATCACTTTGGGTAGTGTTGACAGTCCTTGAACACAGGATGTCTTTCCATTTTTTGGTGTCTTTAATTCCTTTCAGCATTGTCTTGTAGTTTTTGGTATAGTATAGTCTTTTTGCCTTCTCACTTTATTCTTATTTTGTTCTTTTTGATGCTATTATAAATGTAATTGTTTTCTTAATTTCATTTTAAAATTCTTCATTGTTAGTATATAAAAACAAGTGATTTTGGGGTGTTGATTTTGTATTTTGCAGCTTTACTGAATTCATTTATTTAGTTTTAACAGGTTTGGGGAGGCATCTTTAGGGTTTTCTACATATAAGATTGTATCATATGTGAGCAGACATCATTTTACCTCTTCCTGTCCAGTTTTGATGTCTTTTATTTCTTTTTCTTGCCTAATTGGTCTGGCTAGAACTCCCAGTAGTATGTTGAATAGTAGTGGCAAAATTAGGTATCCTTGTCTTATTCCTGATCTTAGAGTTTTGAAAAGCTGTCAGTCTTTGACCATTGAGTATGATGTTTATTGTGAGTTTTCATACAGTTATGTGCCGCTTAACGGTGAGGACATGTTCTGAGAAATGTGTCATTAGGTGATTTTGTTGTTATGCAAACGTCATAGAATGTACTTATACAAATCTAGATGGTATAGCCTACTGCACATGTAGGCTGTGTGGTATAGCCACACACTTGCTCCTAGGCTCCAAACCTGTGTAGCATGTTACTATATGAAATACTATAAGTAGTTGTAACATATGGTAAGTATTTGTGTATCTAAATATATCTAAACATGGAAAAGGTCACTATGTTGTACACCTGAAATTAATATAACATTGTATGCCAGTTATACTTTAATACAAAATAAATAAAAATAAACATAGAATAGGTTCAGTAAAAATATAGCATAAAAGACAAAAAAGAGGTATACCTGTATAGGGCATTTACCATGAATGGAGCTTGCAGGACTGGAAGTTGCCGTGGTTGAGTAAGTGGTGAGTGAACATAAAGGCATAGGACATTACTGTACACTACTATAGACTTTATAAGCGCTACATATGTCTTGAAGTACAGTAAGTTTGTTTGTACCAGCATGACCACAAACATGTGAGTAATGCATTGTGCTACGATGATGTTACGATTACCTGAAAGGAATTTTTCAGTTTTATTATAATCTTACGGGACCACTGTGTATATGCCATCCATCGTTGAAATGTTATATGGTCTTTATTATGTTGGGATAGTTTCCTTCTTTTCCTAGTTTGCTGAGTGTCTTTTTCATGAAAAGGTATTAAATTTTGTCAAATGCCTTTTCTATATCAATTAAGATGTTTATGGGTTTTTTTCTTCATTCTGTTAATGTGATGTTACATTGTTTAATTTTCACATGTTGAACTACCCTTATATTCCATGAATAAATCTCATTTGGTCAGTGTATTATACATTAATATACTACTGAATTTGGTTTGCTAGTATTTTGTTGAGTTGTTGTTTTTGCATCAGTATTCATAAGGGACGTTGGTCTGTAGTTTTCTTGTGGTGTCTTTGACTTTGGTATTAGAGTAATGCTGGCCTCATAGAATGAATTAGGAAGTGTTTTCTTCCAATTTTTTGGGGGGGCGGGGAAGAGTTTGAGAAAGATTGGTCTTAAGTCTTTAAATGTTTGGTGGAAATCACCAGTAAAGCTCTCTGGTCCTGGGCTTTTTCTTTGTTGGGAGGTTTTTGATTACTGATTCAGTCTCTTTAATAGTAATAATAAAATAGTCTATTCAGATTTTCCGTTTCTTCTTGATTCAGTTTTGGTATGTTGTCTATTTCTAGGAATTTGTCCATTTCATCTATATTATCCAATTTGTTGGTGTACAGTTATTCATAGTATTTCTTATAATCCTTTTTATTTCTGTAAAATTTGGTAGTGATGTTTCCACATTTCCTTTCTCTTTTTTTCTTAGTTAATCTAGCTATAAATTTGTCAATTTTGTTGATCTTTTTGAAGAATCAAATCTTGGTTTTTCTATTCTGTTTTATATTTCTTTTCTCTAATGTTTATCATTTCCTTTCTTATGCTAGCTTTGGATTTAGTTTGTTCTTTTTCTAGATCTTTAAGGTATAAAGTTAGGTTGTTGATTTGAGATATTTTTTCTTTCTTTTTTTTTTTAATTTAAGTGTATATAGCTATAAATTTCAGAACTGTTTTTGATGTATCACTTCGTAAGTTTTGGTATATTGTTTCCATTTTCATTTGTCTTAAGATATTCTAATTCCTCTTTTGTAACCCATTGGTTGTTTAAGAATGTGTTTGGGAATTTTCCAGTTTTCCTTCTGCTATTAGTTTCTGATTTTATTTCATCGTGATTGGAAAAGATACTTTCTATGATACCAGTCTTTTTACATTTATTAAGACTTATTTTGTGGCATAACATCTGGTCTCTCTTGGAGACCTTTCAGTCTTTTCGAGGTGTATTTCCTGTTGCCTTCACTGGGTCCCATCTGTAAGTCTGGAGTATTTACTCTTCCTTAGTGAGCTCTGAATTCCAGTTTTCATCTCCCCAGTCTTACGAGACTGCCCAAAGTTCTGCAGGTTCTCAGCCTCGTGTCTTCCACTTTTAAATAGGCAAATGCCTTGAGAGGAGAAGTGGAGCCACATATTGGGCTGAACTCTTCCATTCTCTGTCCCTGGAATCTGTGGCCTCATGTTCTAGCTGTCTTGGTAGTTTTGATGTCGTCAGACAAGTTCATTTTGGTATTTAATTCATCTTTTGTACTTGTGTTTGGCTGGGAAATTAGTATAATGCCAGCTAGTGTGTTATAATCAAAGTTAAAACACCCGGTAAATGCCATGAGAGCTTCAGGTTGTTTAGGGAGCATATAGGGCATAAAACTAACTCTTGTATGTTAAAAAGCTTCACTACGCTTTCTAAAAATGTGTAATTTAAATTTTTACAAAAAAGATCTTATGAGATCAGTATCTTTGTTTTTTAATTGTATGTCTTAGAGATGTCTCCATATTAGAAATACAAATCCGTCTTTATTTTTAAAGGCAGTTCCGAAGGACATGTTAAAAAAAATATTCAAACATATTAAAGATGTTTGAAAAATAAATCTTTGCATCCCTACCTTCTAGTTTACCAGTTCTCCAAAAGGACATATTTTTGTTTTGACTTTTGATTCTGCCCTTTATTTTCGAAATCTCTCCTTTTAAGGAGATAGAAATGTTTAAGTCAGCAGTATATGTAACCCAGAATGATACAGTTGGTGTTTTTTGCTAGTTTCTGCCATTCAGATTAAAAAGCACAGCATGTCACTGCACATTCAGTGAACTTTTTCACAAGGATCCTGATATGGTTGGTTGACATATTTCACTTGGGAGAGACTTCATACTAGTTCAGTGTAATAGGTAATACTGGGGGTGAGGGGGGTGTTTGTTTTGTTCTATTTTGTTTTTAAACAGATACAGAGAATCACACAAATGTGTAAATTGGTGGATAATGTATATAGATATACCCACCACCCAAGTCAAGAAATAGAACTTTACTGGCTACTCCAGAGGTCTTTCTTGTGTCCTTTATAGTTTTATCACCCAAATAGATATTCTTCCACATCGTACTTCAGTCTTGCTGTTCATTTTTATTTAAGTGTCTTTTAATCTTCAGGTTCTCTCTCTTTCTCTCTCTGTGGATTATTTATCTATTGAGGAATCTGGGCCATTTGATGTGTTGAGTTTCCCCACAATCTGGATTTTGCTGATTGCATAGTTATGATGCAGTTCTACTTTCTTCTGTATTTCTTGCAAATTGCCAGCTGGATCCAGAGGCTTGATGAGACAGGTTTGAACTTCTTGTCATTGTGGTGTCCTCTTTCATCAGGATACACATACTATCTGATTGTCTTTCTCATGATCTGCTCTGAAACAAATTACCTCACAACGTAGTGACTTAAAACAAAAACTATTTCACTGTATCTCATAACTTTGTAGGTAATAAATTCAAACAGGGCTCCATGCCAGTATGTAGGTTCTGAGATGGCTTCATTTACATGCTTGACACTCTGGTAGGAATGGCTGGAAGGCTGAACTTAGCTGAGTTCCTTTCCATGACTTTCCAGAGACTTCCTGGTCTCTTTATGTTGTCTCTCCAGCAGAGTAGTCTGAGTTCTTATATGGTAAATGTCAAAGTATTTGTGGACATAAAGTAAAACCACCACAGTAACTAATAAGTATACTTTGATATATTTCTCTTTAAAGTTTTAACTTTATCATTTATACATTAATCTTGCCTGTAACAATTATTACAGTAATGTTCTAACGTTGATTTTCTATATCTCCTATTCCTTCTATATTCATTAACTAGTATTCTTCCTTAAAAAAGATGTCTTTTATCCTACATGTAACTTCTTGCATGTTATTTATTCAGTTGTTATTCACATCAGTATGGATTTATGAGTATTTGTTTATTTTTGAGTAATATTCCAGTGCTATCATAATTAATTTTGTTATTCCCTGTTTTCTGGCTTTGGTCATTGGAAGCTCTTTCAGGTTGGCTCCTGTGTCTTTTGGACTTTAGGCTAGTTTTTAAAATCTTTTTCTGGGTTACTTTTATGGTAGGGATATGATTCTATTCATTATCTCCAGCCTGCCCCCTCCCCCCCGCCCATGCTGTATATGGCGTTTGACCTCAGTTGCTTATTTTTTGTGAAATTAAATTAGTTTTCCTGAACTTTTAGGAGATGTGATTAAGGATAGTATTTCCAACTTTGAAGAGCTTCCTTTTCTGTTATTTTCAGATATTTACAAATATGGCGGTTTTATTTCCAAGATTTCTAGCTTTGTTACCATCTCCTTTTCTTCCTTTGTCTATTGTATTTGTTCTATATAATTTCCATTCTGTTCACAGCACTTCCTCCTTAGTTTGGAGCCCTGTCCTGGCTCTTTTTCAAGAGTTTATAGAGGCTAGACCTAGTTCCACCTCCTTAAACCTTAGGTTAATTAGGCCTCTTCCACTCAACTCTTTTACTCACCAAAACCTGTTCCATTTTGAAATATTATCCTCTAATTAGCTCCCTTTGCCTTTTAGTGAATACCTGTTGGCTCTTTTGGAGTTCCTCTTCTCTTATATCCATTAGCTACCCTGTTGTTTCCCTCTGCTTCTGCTTTTACTGAAGCTGAAACTATATAGATCTTATAGATTTCACTGGTTTGTCCCCAACCACGTATATTTTGGGGTTCTTGGAGATAACTAGATAACATCTAGTTTTGTTTTAAATGTCCATTGTGCTTTGGTTTTGCTCTTTAATAGCTCTGTTTTTATGAGCATTTATGGAGATTCCAAAATTTTGTAGAATATTTCTATTATTTTTTAAAATATCAGTTTGAGTCAAATATATTTTGATGGCATATTAAATCATAGATATGATTGGGTTACTGGCTAAATAATTAATGGCTAAAAACTATGTGGCTGGCAGATTTTTTTAAAAACATGCTGGGGTACAAAGTCTAAAAAAAGTAATAAAACACATTTTATCTTAGAAAAAAGTTAGTGTTTCCTGCTTATTTTCCACCAACTTATTGATTTAAAGTTAAACTTTATGTCAATAAACCTGTCTTAAGTTTCATGGTCTTTTTTTAGTTTACTTTGGGAACTTGTACAGGCCATTTATTCTGCCTGTTTCTCTCCTTGACTTCCTGTTTATCTTTGGAAATATCTTGAAGAATCACTATGTATTACTTGTGAAGTGCTCTATCGTCATAAGAACTTGACTAGGTAAATCTGTTATCTCTCTTCACAGTTGGCTCTATTCCTAAATTAAGATTGAAAATTTTTTTTAGTCCACCACTGCCGATCCATTTTAGCTTTCTCCCATGAAGAGGCAGTTAGGTGTAGAATTGCTTTAGAATTTATCAGTTGTTAATTGATTGCCTATTGTGTACTATACAATTTTGTTCTCAAAGTTATTTTTCAAAATAGGATTCCCTTTTATAACTATGATGAGCTGTTAGAGACCAGATTCTATGCTTTTGTTCTGTTATTTCTGTAGATACATTTATTTTCTCCTGTGAAAACAATTTTCGTAGCATGTGTAACACTTTGCCAAATATAAATACATCAAAAAACAATGAAGTATGTGAAATATTCACTTGGGGTAAGGTAGTTTTTCTGCTGTTTTATTCAGGAACTAAAGATTGAAATGTAAGCCTAGTGAGACCACTATGAAATATATTCTTCTATATATGGATATATTAAAATAGCTTGAGACTTAATTTTCAGAGTGAGCAAAAGCTTATTTAAGTGGAAAAGAAAATAAACATCCAACCTATAGATGAGAGTTGGAAAGTTATATAATGACATTTTAGTTTCGGTAGGAACTTTAGGGATATTTTTCTTTGTATTCTTCCCTCCGCACAATTACTGATTCTCATCAGCAAGATTAGCTCCATTGTCAATTGATAACTCTTGTGACTTTCTAGAATGAGTCAGAATATTTTAGTAATATTTTTGTTGAACAAGGTCTATAAATATATAATTCGAAGTATTGGCTGAATTATTGGGTAATTTAGCTTGTCAGATTTTTTTTTTATTATACTTTGGTCTAAATATGTTTGTATGTATTGAGGTTATATGATATTAAAATTATTTAGAAATACTGCTTTTATCTGATCTGCTTTTAGGTTCATGCATGGGAGATTTCAGACCAGTTGTTACAGATTCGACAGGATGTGGAATCATGCTATTTTGCTGCCCAGACCATGAAAATGAAGATTCAGACCTCTTTTTATGAGCTCCCCACAGACTCTCATGCTTCTTTACGGGACTCATTACTAACCCATATCCAGAACTTGAAAGACTTGTCACCTGTCATTGTAACACAGGTAAATTCTATGCTTCTCGTTAGGGAAATGCCTAAGGCCATTTGGATTTATCAAGTTAATTTTGATTGACATTACTAGGCCATGTGAAGTAATGTTAACAACTTTGTTGTACACTAATTGCTATATTCGTGGATAGAAAGTGAAATTTTAAACCTTTTATGTTAATCTTAGAGTTCATTTGATTTTAACTTAAATACCAGAAGTGGGGGAAGTGAGTATAGTTGGTCACAGGCAGCCATGTGCCCTCTCCCTCCCCCCACACTGTTAAATTGCAGATGATATAAATACTGTACTGTTCAGGGTCAGAGGTCTGCCTATAATTACCTTTAAAAAAATCTTTTCTGGACAAATTGGCTTGTAAAAGTCTCACAAATGGTACAGTGAACTAGTTCATTTGGCCTTTCCCCCTTAGACAGGAAAATACGGTAGGAAGGAAAACTGGAAGCTTCAGTGAATACATACTCACATGTGTTCTCTGCCTGGCATAGAAGTGCCCTTGAAGAGGAAGGAGGCTTTTGCATAAGGCTTCAAGATGAGAAATGGAAAGAGAAGGGAAATGGCAATCCATTACTTGAGGAGTGAGTCAATGGGCTGACTTTGTCAGTAGCTTTGGCCTTTTGGCAAAGTATAATTTATCTGTCCATGAAGTTCTATGGTATTGCCAAATAAAAGTAAGTATTGATATATTCTGAGGAAAATCTACAGTCTGTTCTTTCTTTTTGGTTTTTTGTTGTTGTTGTTGTTGTTTTGTTTTTCCTTCTTAAAGGTTACCTTTTCAATCCCAGCAATTTGTAGCTTGCCCAGAAGAGTTTACATGATATAGGTAGTTGTGGGGGTGATGGGAGGAGGGGGGTGTCAATCTTACTTGTCATATTGTTTGGAAGAAATTTAGTTTTTTTGCTTTTCAATGAATATTGATGATAACTCTATTTCTGTTCATCTGTTCTATTCATTTATTTAATCTCTCTTCTTATTCAGCTGGCTTTAGCAATAGCTGACCTTGCCCTACAGATGCCTTCCTGGAAGGGATGTGTACAAACATTGGTGGAAAAGTAAGTTAACTTGTATTGACTGTATGCTAGCATTTGGGATTACCATTAACCTACACAGAGAAGTTTGTTAGCAATAGCTATACATTTAGACTGTTTCCCCAAACTCTTAACATGGAATTATTTATCGTTAACCTTTGCTGTGTTAAAAGAAAATCATTTAAAATTTAAATGCTACAGAAATATGTTGTGTGGGACATTAAAGACCCTTATAATTTATACATACACATATCACTTGAATTAACTGCAGCAACGTCTTTCATTGTGCCATGGATCACTCCCACTGACTGACATATCAGCAGTTCTATGAAAATATTGTCAGAATGTTTAAGATAATATTAAATTGAAAATTGTTATAAGAGTATACGTTCCTACCAGTTGGGGTTTGTTTTATGTCTGTCAAAGGGACAATATTATTATTTAATACATGGAGCCTGCTACTTTGAATAAAGCATTTTCTCATGGTCTTAGCAGGATAATCTTGATATTAGCTCGCATTTTGGCATTTGGTCAGGAAATTAGTTTTGGAAAATGTAGATGTCCTTTTTACCTCCAACGACAGTGTGTCATTAAAGACTCTATGGATAGTTTATTTTTTGTTTTAAGTAAATTTTTATTAGGAAAATTAACATGCTTTTTGAAAAAAATTCTAATAGTATGGAAGCTTTCAGAGGAAAAGTGAACACCTTCCTCTCTCCATATTCCTTTATTTCATAAGTAACAACTATCAATGATTGGCTATATAGCCCTCTAGACTTTCCTTTAAGTATTTTATAATAGATAAGTACATATGTGTGTTAGTCTACGTATATCTGTGTATGTATTTGGTCACTCATATATAATATGTTTCATATACTTTTTTCACTTAATACATTGTGGGCATCTTTTCATGTTGTGGCCTGGATATCTCATTAGAATGGCTATGTATGTTCCATTGTATGACTGTAAGCTTTTTTATCCTGTTTAATTATGGAGGACCTTCATATTTTCCCAGTATGTTTGCTATTATAAAATAGCATTGCAATGCCCATCTTTGTATGCTTTATATGTACATGTGATTTTTTCCAAAGAAGTAAGTTTTGGAAGTGAAATTGTGGGATCAGAGATTATGCAGGTCAAAATTTTGATTTTCAGATACCTTTCCAAAAAGTTATATCAATTTTTTTCTCTTTAATGGCAGTGAGAATGCTGCTATGTTGGCATAGGTTATTCTGATGGCTGTCGTTATCTTACATGATTGTGTTTTTTCGAACTCTAAGTAACTTATATCTCCTTTTCTTTTCCAGATATAGCAATGATGTAACCTCCCTGCCTTTTCTGCTGGAGATCCTTACAGTGTTACCTGAAGAAGTACATAGTCGTTCCTTACGAATTGGAGCTAACCGTCGTACAGAAATTATAGAAGATTTGGCCTACTACTCTAGTACAGTGGTATCTCTGTTGGTGAGTAGGTTTGAAATACTAAGTTGCTGCCTATGGGCAAAAAACTATAGTGGTTATTTGTAATTCATTTGCATTATTGTGAAATAGCTTTCTTTTGCAAAATTTGGTAGTGATAATACTGTCATTTATATAACACTTTACAACTAAAAAATACTTTCAGAAACTTTATTTTTTGAGCTTCTGAGAAATGTTTATGAAGGTGGTGTCATCTCCACTATATGAATGAGAAACAGGCTTTAGAAATACAGAACTGTTAATTCAGAATTTGAACTCGTGCCGTATGATCACATATTCCTTGTTCTTCCTGCTGCAAACTATCAGCTCTTGATGAAAGACCATGCTAAGAGAAGTGTGTATAAATTTACTTAAGAAAAATATCTTCTTTTAAGGATGAACTGAGATAGATTTTGGTAGGGCGGTGGTGCAAGACTTTACTTGATCTTTGAGCAATATCATAATCACAGGTTAGCTAATATTATACCATCTTTTTAAACAGAGTTAAATGTAATCATGTCCTTTTCAATTAGGTGGAAACTTTAATGCTATAGACCAGGGATTGGTAAATTTATGATCCATGGTCACCTAGTTTTCTAAGTAAAATTTCACTGGAGTCATGCCCATTCACTTACACATTGTCTCTGTCCATAATTTTGGGTTAAAGTGGCAGAATTGAGTAGTTTTCACAGAGATCATGTATGGTCTGCAAAGCCTAAAATATTTACTGTCTGGCCCTTTATAGAAAGTATTTGCTGGTTCTTGAACTTAGATGATATTAAATTGATTATCTAGCCCACATCTTATTTTTAGGTCTTTATAGTCCAGCTCAATTTTCTCAATCATGTGGTTATAGTAAATTATTTTTCAGGGATTTATATCATACTGCAACATCATAGAACTTTTAATTTGAAAAAACAGAGTTTTGTTTAAAATTGTGTTCAGTTTGGTATTAGAAACTCATTGAAAAATTCTTGTAAGTTAATATAGACAAAGCAAATTAGGTTCAAGCCATCTGGAGATCATACCTTTAACCTTTTAGTACATATCTTCTGTGAACATAGTGTACAGATTTTAAAAATCCAGATGAGATACTTTTCATTCTGTAGCCAGTTTTTTTAGTCATACAGCTTTATCTTTCTATTTCAGTAAATTTTTATATCATCTAGTATATACCCAGGCCAGATTCATATTTGTTAATGTTGATCATAAACTAAAAGTCGACTAGGTATTTTTTCTGCAAAGTGGATTTGGAAAAAGAAAGGATTGCAATCCGATACATGCAGACATGGTGAGCCAAATGCACGAAAATGAAGTACAAAGAAGCAGGAAGTTCTTTTCAGAGGGGAAGATGAAGTCAAGGGAGGAGCTCTTATAACCATAGAACTCTCTCAGGCTCATGGGACCAACATAGGGTGTGAGAGCTCCTCTTGCAGGCCCTCCTGATTCTTGTCTTGGGTTAAGGTCTCTGTCATAAATTTTGATATCCTATATTCTTTACAGCCTTTTTCCAAATCAATATCCAGTCTAGAACCATTCCTTGTATCAGGTTATTATGACTCTTATTTACAATCTCTCTTCCCTTTCCTTTCTCAAAATGACATTGATTTGTTGAAGAGATTGGGCCAGTTCTATAAAATATCTTAACTTCTGAGTTTTCTGGTTGCCTTGTCTTTGTTTCATTTAGCTTGTTTTTCTGTTCTCTGTAATTCTTCTGATTGGAAGTTATATTTAAAGCAGCTCTTCTCATAAAGAGATTCTTTAGGAGAATTAAGCCTTAATGCTGTAAGGCATCTATTGAATGTAATGAATTTTCTCCTGTGCATTAATAATAGTAACAGCTATATACTATCCTTAAGAGAATTGAGAAAATAGTCACTCAAATCATGTTCTGCAGGACTTAATTCTTTCCCTGGCTGAGAAAGACTCAAAAGCTCGTTGGATTAATTTTAAAAATTAAACATTTTTGGCTGGAACACATTGCAGGTACCTCATGTGTATCTCATTGATAAATACTTTTTGGTTGATCTTCCATTAGTAATGCTAGGAGTGACTGGATTAAGATGATGACAGTCTGATTCTTGTATTTATGAAGTTTTCCACCTTGTGTTATAATGCAGTTCGTTTGATGGTAGTTTATTTTACAAATGTCCAATTCCATATCAACCTTTTGCTTAATGATTTTAAATTCTAGTTTATAATCGACTGAATTTATAATTTAGTCAATAAATGTGGTTTGCAAAATATTGTTTTATTAATTGTATAATTCATTCTACTATATGTTAGTTGGCATTCTTCTGAGTCTCTACTAGAAAAGCAGAATGTCTTAAGTCTTTTTTAATTTCCTGTTTTCAAATAAGAATTTGTTTTAAAGATGCCTTAAATATTACTGTGTTTTTGGTTTTGTTTTTTTCCTGGCTTTCCTTTTATGGAGTATTATGGATTTTCTTTGATTCAGGATCTCCACTAAAATCATTCTTTTGATGCTTAAAATGTTATAACTTTGGCCACTAGAGCACTTTTTTTGTTTCTTAACATAAAAGATAACTAATATTCATCTTGTGACCTCCTTGTCCCAGATCTAAAATCTTCGATTCATTTTAGTATCAGTCTGGGTCCAGTTAGACGAAAGAAACTATACAGTGATGTGTGGGAACATTTAATGTAAAGAATGAGTAATTCTAATAGATTACAGTAATGAAGGATTGTCTAATAAGAAGTAAAGTAAGCAGATACAATAAAACAAATTAATGGGAAAAAAACAGATACAAGGCTAAGATAGAGTTTCCAAGGAAGACGGAGAGCCAGACCCTATTGGGTAGGGCATAGACATGGTAGAGAAGTCACTGTGGCACTGCATGCTGCTAGAAAGTCTGTCCTCCTGAACTTGCTGGAAATCTGCTTTTTAAGAAGCCCAAGAAAGCTGTTCAGGGAAGGTGTCTCACCAAAGACACTCTGTCACAAAATCACCTGGGTGTGAGAGTACCAGAGAAAGCTGCTGGACACGGCACTGCAAGAGCCGGGCAGAGGGGTGGCAGAGGGGATAGTCGGGTAGATCTTGAAAAGAATGGACATCCCTTTCAAGGTATCTGTTTCAGATGAGGTTATTACAGAGCTTTAAATCTGAGGAAAGCTAGTCTTTAGTCTTCTCAGCCACTGGAAGGCAGGCTACTTCCACTGGTAAGGGAGACTCAGGAGTGACCTGGGGGTTCCAGATTATCAGTTTCATTAGTGTCCAAACAGATGTCTACATTCCAAGCTTCAGAATCCCATTTTTTACCAATTTCCTAACTTTCTCATGAAAAACTTGGTAAAATTGCAAATTCAGCTGTTTTTAATTCAGCTGTTTTTAATTCAGCAAGCTACACAATTCCATTTTGTGTATGAGTTTCAGCAATATCAGCCCTTTAGCTACAAAAAAAATAAGAGTTTAGAGCTGTCATGGAAGCTCTCTGGTTTTCAAACTGTGACTTAAGCTAGGAATTAATGGACCTGAGCTTTTCATTTTCTTTTTGTAAGCACTCAAGTGAAGTCAAAAGAATCCAGTCGACACTACTATCTTTAAAGCCATCATTACTGACACAGTGGTCAAGTGCAGCAGCTACTTGGGCTCCCAAGACATGTGCTTGACTTAGCACTTCCTCATATTAGACAACAGGTGATAGATTGATTTGTTGTGATGAAATCTGAAAAATATATCCCTGTTGTACCTAATAAAGTCTGTAATTCTGTCATGTAGTTTATTATGTTATAGAACCCAGAGGATGAAATTAGGCCAAAATTGCCAAGAAAAAATTATTTATCTGTAATACCAGGTACCTTTTTCATTCAGTTAATGGTTCTATTCCATCCCATTTTCTTATCAGTATTATACTTTTGTGGTCTGTTCAGATGGACCCATTCTTAAATATTGTATTAAACTTTTCAGCGTTTTTAATATTGTTCGCCTATAAGAATAGCTGAACTGAGCCTTACCTCTAATATTTTTCTCCCTTCATTTATTCTTTACCTCTACTATATTTTTACTGATGAACTCTTCTGGCAGTTATCCTTCAGCTTTTGAGGCCTTACTTTGAGAGACAGAGTTTTTAATATAGTTCTCAAAGAGGAACTGAAGGTAACTTCTTAGTTCTAAAGCTTTATATGGTGTGGTGTGGGTTTGATTTAATTAGCAGAATTTCTGCAACTACTTTTAGATGTAAGGTTTTCCTAAAATTACATCCTTATGTTGGTAGGTAGAACACACAAACAAGTTTTTTCTTTTGTAAACATGCTTTAGTAAAATTGAGATGTCATTTAGAAAGCATAAAGGCCAAGCAGTTGTGTAATGAATTTATATCAAAAGCTTCAAAGATTTAAGTGTGTATGTGTGTGTCGTTGGTTGGTTATGGTTGCCATGAACTTACCTGAATCATTTCATTTTTCCTCATTTCAATTCAGTTCAGTACAATTCAAACTAATAATTATGCAGTCATGATTGCCAGATACTGCACATACAGGGAAAGCATGGCTACCTAGAAGTACAGGTGTCAGCATTTAGATCATTACAGGATGCCATGCCCCCCATGCCTCCTACACCCCATGGCAATTATGTCTCTAACCTGTTGCCTGTAAAAGTTATTTTAAAACACGTTTTGTTTAGAAAAATTTGTATTACACTTCACTTTGGAAAAATATATTACAAAAACAGTTCGCAAAGAGAAACAATGGTGAGTTTTAGTCTGACTTTTCATTTTATCTCTTTTTCTAAACTATCACATTTATGGTAGTGTCACTTTCTGTGTAATGGCATATTTGGTTGAGTATTCAAGTGCTGAAGCTGAAACATTAGCTTTTCATGTGGGAATATACAGCATGACTAACATTTCTACTCCATAGAATCAGCTGTATAGATGAGTACTACTTTAAAGACAGTTCTATTGATAAGATTCCATTAATACAGAAGTGGGATCTAAGAAAAAGTTATTTCTGAAACAATCTATCTTTGGGCAAGTCTATAACCTCTCTGTACCTTAACTTCCCAATTGAGAAAGTGGAGATATTAAAAAATACCTATCTATAGAGTTTTTGTGGGGATTAAATGAATTAAGAGTGTTGAGAACAGTCTGGCACTTGTGAAGCACTTTTTAAATGTTAAATGTTACTATTATCATTCTTTTCATTATTACATCTGTAAGGTGACTTTAATAGTGGTTTAAATATAAAAATTTACATTGTTTTAACTTATTTTCTTTTTTTCAGATGACCTGTGTAGAAAAAGCAGGAACAGATGAGAAAATGCTTATGAAAGTCTTTCGCTGTTTGGGAAGTTGGTTTAACTTAGGCGTTTTGGACAGTAACTTCATGGCTAACAATAAGTTACTTGCACTCCTTTTTGAGGTTTTGGTAAGTAATGGCTTTGTTTTTAAAAGGATTTCTGCCACATAGTCACAGGAACAAACCTAGGACATAACAGTGTTTTCAGATTTCTGCACAGTGATTGGAAAACATATAGTAGAAAAGCAGCAGTGTCCCTTGTTGCCAATTCCAAATTAAGGTATTAGTTTTAATACTCAAAACAGAATGTAGTTAGGTTTAATAGGAAAGCAGTCTTATATGTAGATCAGTGATTTACAAATTAAAATCCAAGTAACAAAAGAGTATTGATTTCTTGTTTTAGAATACAAAGTCGTGCCTTTTAATAATGTTCATTGGTTCTTTGAGACCATTATAGATCAGAATATTATCTTTGTAGTTGAGATAATTAAACATCACGGTATGTATAGGATGGATTTGGGGATTTTGAGAGTAAGAATTAATGTCTTTTTATATGCTTTTGCATTTCTTCCTTAAACTCTGAAAGTAATAGTGCCTAGTAATTACGCATTCCTTTGTCTTGGTCGATAGGAGTGAGTGTGTGCTTATAATAAGACTAGTTTTAGAACAAGAAACAGCAGTATCTCAAGCACAAATACTGAGCAGGTCTTTGCAGATGGGAGTGACTGTGTCTCTTTCTCCTGAATGGTTTCCTTCCGTGAAAACATTTTAGTATGAAAGCTCTGTGTATAATGGTTGTATGCTGGGGCACTGTCATTTAGAAGATGGTAGCGTGATACTAGATTGATAGTGAATTAAAGGAAGAAAAGGAAAAGCACATTCTTCAAGAAGACATTTTTGGCATTATTAGTGTCTTTCTGTTATTCTTTCATCAGAATAAGATTCAGGATGCTAACAATCGTTTTGCTAGTGATTGTCTTTGTCTCCATGTCTGTTGATGCCCTACCTCAATAATGGTAATTTTGATTCTCTTAGAAAATTGTGTGAAGAATAGTCAATATAAGTAAATTTAAATCCCACTTTTGTTTTAAAAACTTATAAATATGTTTACATATGAATGGAAGACAGTCTAGAATACACTTTAAACTTAAAGCAGTGGTGACTTCTGGGAGTCGAGGTTGGAGTAAGAAACAAGCTAAGTACTGTGCTAGGATTATATTATCTTTTCTACTGATCCAGTGTCAAGACTCTTCTGTCAGTTAAAAGAAGAGTTTTTCTAGAATCAGTGCCAAATACATTCTCATTCTTACATTCATTCAGTTGTTCAACATTATGCCATATTTATTTTGTTTGGACCACTACTTTCTCATATAGTTTTTTCTCCTATAGTTATTTTAAAAACTTTTAAAAATTTAATACTTGATATATGCAAAAGAATAAATTTGAATGTTTATTTAACTTTTAAAATATAGTAATACAATTAATAGTTTTGAATTCACCACTTCATCTGAGTAACCTAATGAATAGTTTGCATTTGTGTGCTTTCCTATTTGTATAGCCACCCCCCTCCCTCGAGATTCTTGGTGTCCTTGTTTTTTAATATTCACAAAAGACTAATATGTGTTCACTAAATTTAACCAACCTCTCAACTGTACACTCCTGAATAGAAACCCTCTAGGCCTCCCTCTTTGAACCTTCTGATCTGCTCTAATTTGTATCAGTTGTAGGGAAACATTTTTTTTTTTTAGTGCCTACAGGGCCTGGTCTTCCATCCAGGTACTAACCAGGCCCGACCCAGCTTAGCTTCCGAGATCAGCCGGCATCGGGCATGTTCAGGGTGGCATGGCCGTAGACTGTATCAGCTGCTCTTTAGATCTGTTGTTCAGCTATCACCTGGGACTTCTCTTTACTATGCTTCTGGATTGGATTATCTGTTTTTGAACATTCTCAAATAAACTTCCTCAGAAGGATATGTGGGA
Source organism: Pteropus vampyrus (assembly GCF_000151845.1). Classification (NCBI taxonomy): domain Eukaryota; kingdom Metazoa; phylum Chordata; class Mammalia; order Chiroptera; family Pteropodidae; genus Pteropus; species Pteropus vampyrus. Next base: position 8,649,918 of record NW_011888814.1, on the reverse strand, counting down.
AGTAAACTTTGAGTTTTCCCATGCTTGAGAAATATTTTTACTTTACTTTCATTCTTTCTCTACCTCCCCCTCTTTAATTTCCCCACTTCCACCCCTAACACATGGATGTTGCCATTTCCCCTTAAGAACTGGATCTCTGAAGGCAAGGCATACCCTCCCACACGCTCGCAGCGTGCACCCGGGGCCTGGTGCACCCGGGGCCTGGCATGTGGCTCCACCTGGGGCGCAGACCCAGGACCTTCTGCTTGCAAAGCAGACTGCTAACCACTACACTATGGAGCCACTCCCTTGCTTTCATTCTTGATTGATGCTTTAACTAGTCATAGAGTTCAGTATCCTTTCCCTCAAAATTTTTAAGGCTTCTTTCGTGTACTGGCAGACATCATTGCTAATGAGAAGCTGGATAACTGTCTGATTTTTACTCCTTCCTAAGTTACCTTCTCTCTTCTCCAGAAGCTTTAAGTACTTCTTTAACCTTGATTTTCTAAAATACTACATTGTTGTGTTATGAATGGGCCCTTGATACTTGTTGGACCCTTTCATTTTAGATACTACTCAAATGTCAGAAAAAGGATGGAAAAAGTTTCCAGAGAACAAAATAGGGCAGGGAACACATGGCATTCTATTTGGAGGGGCTAGTATGGCGGGGGTGGGGTGGGGGGACATGGATTTTAGAAGTCATGTGACCATGACCGAGATACTGAAAAGGCTAATTTGTCTGGCATATAGGAAAATAGAAATAGTATTGGGAAAATTGGTGGATATTGTCTCGTCAAAGTCCATGACTGTCAGGCATTTAAATTACATGTTCGGAAACAGGCTAGAATTGTTTACATATTGCTTGGATTATAGCTTCCCTTTTCCTGCTATTTTCCAGCAACAGGATAAGACCTCATCCAACCTACATGAAGCTGCTTCAGACTGTGTGTGCTCAGCTCTCTATGCCATTGAGAATGTGGAGACTAACTTGCCATTAGCTATGCAACTGTTTCAAGGAGTCCTGACATTGGAGACTGCCTATCATATGGCTGTAGCACGTGAAGATTTAGACAAGTGAGTATTTAAGGCAGGAGTCCTGGGTTCACAAATATAGTCTGGTATTCTTTTAAGTCACTTTTTATTATTCATCTGTGCTTTGTGATTCTTTGTGACTGTAAATATACACACAGCATCCTGAAATGCTCTTCTATTCTCATCTGAATCTAGACTGGCAAAATAGATGCAGAAGGAGAGATGAGGTGGTAATCATGGAAAGTAGTAATTTTTTGCACTTAGAACAGGTAAGGTTAGGGATGAACTTTGAAGTATCAAGTGTGATTTGATGGGAATTTTATTTGAATGTTTAGTAATTGAGAATTTGAACTGACTCATGAGTCATTTGCTTATATGTGTCAGAATATATTATGTAAAGATATATGGTTGTTATGGAGATACTGATACAGCATAGCAAATAACCACTACCTGTCTCCTGTGCCGACGATCCTTTTATTTGATTAACTGTTGGCGAGTATGTACATAACAATACCCAGATTTCTGACTTGGTGCTCTCATTCTTCTTTCATCTACAGAGTTCTGAATTACTGCCGTATTTTCACTGAACTGTGTGAAACTTTTCTTGAAAAAATTGTTTGTACTCCAGGCCAAGGTCTTGGGGACCTACGAACTCTGGAACTACTTCTTATCTGTGCAGGACATCCTCAGTATGAGGTAGTATTCATACTTTATATAATAAAGCCATCTCCAAGTTTTATGTTGCATGTTATCCATATTCCGTTGTCTGCCATCCAGCTTTTTATTAGTAGTAAATTATGGTCTTTTTAATTCATGTGTATTGGGGTTTCCTCTGTATTGGATTTAAAAAACTTATGTTCGGGCTTCTGCTTTGAATCCTTTTCTGTTTTATTTTTACCTGGTTAGCTGGGCTGACTGGTATATGTATCTCAAGAAACCAGTTAGAAAGAAAGCCTATTGCTTTTCTATTCAGCCCCCTCTCTAGCTCCAGTTGTTCTTTAGAGCTTTACTGCAAAAAAAAAAAAAAAAAAAAACGCACCCCACCCTCCACACCACATCTTAACTGTACCTCCACAAGTCTTAACATCCAAAATTTGTCTCCAAATTATGGATGAGAATGAAAAAGGGATTAGAAGGACTTAAAGAGTCTCTTTTACTCCAAAATCTGTAAGACACCCTGCCTCTTTTAAGTTTGCTAGATTTTTTTTGAAATCTCTTCATTTATTCAAGTAGTTTTACTTCCTTAGTAGTATAAGAAATAAGAAAGAACTCCCAAGTTGGGTATTGTTTTAAATAGCTCTATTTTGGATCCTTGAACAAGAAAGGATGGTATAGGGTCTGTCTTACGGAGGGCACAGTAGTCCAGTGATTCACAACTCTTTTTCTGTTATCACATAAAAGGTGATATTTATTTGCTTGATGTAATCTCATGAGGATTACTGCCGTATTTTCTAGATTCAAATGAAACGCAAAACGTTTTTGGGAGTAAGTATAGCACTACATAATAATCATCATTCCTTTAAACAGTGCCGTAAGCAAGCTGTGGATTATGTCCCAGACTTTTTCTCCCTTTTTCTCTCCCATTCAAGAAAGCAGGCAAATAAAAGTGACACAAAGTTGGTATGGTCAGGGATTTGCAGATGGTTTGTCTAATTAGAGGTGTTGTAATTCCAAATATAAAATGAAATGATTTCAGAATTTGGGAAAAATGACTTTAAAAGAGACTTTCATTATTCTGCCTATCTCTAAATTTAGAATCCAGTGTACTGTTGGGGAAGTTCTAAACGAGGACTATAAGGCCAGTCATCCTAAATGGAATTTGGGCCTAACATGGGAAGTTAATTTGGGAGGATGATAATATATCTGCTAGAGAAAAGGTTGTTTCTTAACTGGTTTCACTTTTTCATTTAAAAGATAGCTTGTTTCCTATAGGGCTCATTCCATTCCTTTTTCTCTTTTAATTTAACAGGTAGTAGAAATTTCCTTTAACTTTTGGTACCGACTAGGGGAACATTTGTACAAAACTAATGATGAAGTTATTCATGGCATCTTCAAAGCTTACATTCAGAGGCTGCTTCATGCCTTAGCTCGACACTGCCAGTTGGAACCAGACCATGTAAGTTCTCTTTTCTGCTTCTTTAAATCTCAATTTTCTCCTCTTTTCAGTGCTAATTTGAAAAGGAACTTTTGAGACTAAAGCTAATGATATCTTCAGGTTTTCGGTCATTCTATAACTTAGACTGAAGAAGTCAATACCAGTATAATGAGTAGTATTAAGCCTGTATAAAAGGAAATCAGTCCTGCTGAGACAGTATTTTTCCTGGGAGTTTACCTTAAATAATTCTGCAGAAGAGAAAAACAGCTACTTTATATACAAAGCATTATCTATAAAGGTAAAAAGTGATAAACCCATATACAACAGTATAAGAAGAATTACATCAATTATATAGCAGCTTGATATACCATTATGCAGCAGTTAAAAATAATGACTTAAAATAGTGATAGCTGGTATGCTAAATGAAAAAAAATCAGAATGTAAAATTTTATACTTTAATAGTATAAAATTTGTGACTAGATTAAAACTAACACAAAAGTGAAATATTTTGTGAGGATGTGGAGAATAACATGATTTCCCTCCTATATATACACATTTGTGTTGATATTATTTATATCGACTTTATAATTTAAAAGAAAATACAGGAACAACAAAAAACAAACAATACAGTTAAAAAATGGGCAGAAGACCTAAACAGATACTTTTCCAAAGAGAAAATACAGATGACTCATAAACATATGAAAAGATGCTCAAGGTCACTAATCATCAGAGAAATGCAAATTAAAATCACAATGAGGTATCACCTCACACCTGTCAGAATGGCTATCATCAATAAATCAAAAAATAACAAGTGTTGGTGAGGATGCAGAGAAAAAAGAACCCTCATCCATTGTTGGTGGGATTGCAAATTGGTATAGCCGCTATGGAAAACAGTATGGAGGTTTCTCAAAAAATTAAAAATGAATATACCTTTTGACCCAGCAATTGCACTCCTGAGTATTTATCCAAAGAAAACCAAAACAATAATTCGTAAAGATCTATGCACTCCAGTATTCATGACAGCACAATTTACAATAGCCAAAATATGGAAGCAACCAAAATGCCCATCTACAGACAATTGGATAAAGAAATTATGGTTCATATATACAATGGAATATTACTCAGCCATTAAAAAGAAAAATGAAATCCTACCATCTGCAACGACATGGATGGACCTAGAGATTATCATGCTGAGTGAAATAAGTCAGACAGAGAAAGATAAATACCATATACTTTCACTTATATGCAGAATCTAAGGAACAAAAAGAACAAATTAATCAAAAACAGACTCACAAATATAGTGGACAGTTTGGTGACGGACAGAAGAGAGAGGGGGGTTGGGGAACAGGGAGAATGGGGTGAAGGGTTAAAGAAGTACAAATTAGTAGTTAATAGTTGGTCACTGGGATGGGGAGCACAGCAGAGGGAATGCAGTTAGTATTAATATGATGGCTAGGTGGAGAGCCAAGGGAGGGAGGGAGCAATTGGGGGGATCATTTTTTGAACTATATTAGATGTTTAAGCAATGTACTGTGTGCTTGAAACTAATTTAAATAATTAAAAAAAAATACAGAAATCTATTTGTTTAGGAGAAAATATACTAGAAATATTATAAAATAGTCCATTTAGAAACTCTTCAACCTCCATTTTTGGCTTAGTGTCTTCAAATTTTACAGCATTTATTTTATCCTTTTGGTTGTTTCGTTGATTGATTGGTTTAATCTGTGTCCTTTAACTTAGGACCTGGAGTGAGTTTTTTCATGTTGCTTAAAATTAAAACTGACATTTTTATGTTAACGTTTTTTGAGTCATGGTATTTTGTGTCTCCACAGAACCTTAGTGATCTAGTCTAGCGGTTTTCAGCACTTTTTTTTTTTTTAACCGAAGAATCCTATCTTTAACTTCATCTTACTTGGAAGCCCATTATGTAAATAAAAGTAGGGCTGCTCTGGTTTAAAATTAGACTTGATCCCCGTCTTCCCTTTGTTAGTTCCTTGGCAACATTTCCCTTGCAAGTAATTCCCTACACCTGTAGGTGTATAGTGCTTTATAATTCATTATCTCATCTGAGACAGCCATCATTTTCATCATCATAATTTCTTCATCCTAAAGCAAAGAGATTGAGCTAGATCAACAATTCTCAATAGTAATTAGGGCTTTTTTTTCAGATTTTATGGTCCAAGATTCTTATACATGCTTTTAACCATCTCACAATTGGTAAGCCTTTGTTTACTCATAGGAGTATGTTAGAATAAGAAATATTTAAGAAACATGAAATGTGAATGATCTCTGTATTTTTAAATGAAAAATTTCAATAAGCAAAGGTGAAATGATTTTATAGTAAATATCTGTATACCTACTACCTAAATTCTACCATTAAAATTTTATAATACTTGTTTTATTATATAGCTGTTCACCTATTTAAAATTCTTTTTGAAGTCTAAAATTCTATTCTGTATCAAGTTTGTTTTAATGGCTGGTTTTAGTAGATCTTGAACCATAAAGCTTCAGAGGCTTGTTTAGTACTAAAAAGCTAGATCTTACCAAGCTTATTAACTCTTAAATTACCACATCTTCTAGGTCATTTCCCATCCCTACCACTTGGAAATGAAAAAAAAAAATGAAGTCATAGAGTTTCTTATAGTAAAGCTGGTAGAGAATAGGTTGTACTGACTTGACATACCCTAAAAGTTTGGGAGACGTTCTATAGTAAAATGTCCTTATGATTTAGGTGACTTATCTTTTGTTCATTGGGATTGGACTGCTTAATGGCTTTTTCTTCTTTATTCTTGATTTTTTAGAGGTCAGTGAAAGTCTCAGGAAGTTTAAAATAAATGTTATCTGATTTGAAATTTCAGGAGGGGGTTCCTGAGGAGACTGATGACTTTGGCGAGTTTCGGATGAGGGTATCAGACCTGGTGAAAGACTTGATTTTCCTGATTGGGTCTATGGAGTGTTTTGCTCAGGTAAGCCCATTTGGAGATTCTTACCAGTTTTAATAATCATTTTAATTGTATTCACTTCTGTGTCTTCTGTAAATGTTCCATCTTTTTCTTCAGTCTCAATGGCTACGTAGGATAATAGATATGCAGGTGCCTAGCACACTGCCTGGCATATAGTAGCTCTGTTTATTTACTATCTTAAAAACTAATTGCAGTCTGTGGATGGTTCAGTTATGGTTTGCTCTATGACTCTTGCTAATGAGAGCTGTTCCACTTGTTTAGTTGGAGTGGAAGATCGTAGATAAACTTTAAAGCCCCCAGGATACTTGTAGGGAATTTGGACCTAGCCAGGAAAAATAGCAAGTTTTGCTGCTTTAATGATTATGTACCAACTCCTGGCAACTCTTTTAGTTATTTGGCATTTCCTTTGTCCACACTTACGGTTAGATTCCTGTGCAGTTTCATCCCAGAGGTGACTATACTAGAGTAGAAGATTCATAGTCCTGTGGTTTTCCTGACAATCAGTGAGTAACACTTTACCTCATAAGGTCGCAATCATCACCATTCCACATCACTTAACATAAGCATAATTTCAAGTGGTTTTCATATTGCTCAATCATGCTCTGGGCTCTGAAATACTAGTTTTGATGCTTTATCAACAATACTGAACTAACTTAATTTTTTTGTAACCCAACCATTTTGTATATTTTGAGGCATAATCTGATTTAGAAAGTTAATAAAATTATAACTTTTCCTTTATATTAAGCAAAATATGTTTACAGATGTAACTACAGAGGGTTGGGGATTCTCAGAAAACAGGTTCAGATGAACTGTGTTCAGATTTCAGCTCTTTTTCTCACTAGCTTTGTGGCTTTGAGCAAATTAACTTATTCTTCTCTAGGCCTCAGTATACAGATTTACATAAATCATCAATATTGTCCAGGATGTATTCTGTGGGATACCAGTCTCATGAGATATTCTTTGGCAAAAAAAGATTCTATTATCAATTAACATTGGGAAACTACTTAAATAGTGGATTAAAGGCTCTGTGAAGTCCTATAACAGAATAATTTTGTCTTACTTAGCAGTTTCTGTTATTCGACTACTGAAATCCTATTTAGACTAGTGCCCAGTCACATTCCATAGATGAATATCCCTGGGAAATTTCTGGATATCTCTGAATATTCTGCTTGATCTTCCTCCCCCACCCCCCCACCCCCTGGCTTGGACATGGTATTGTGAATAGGTGCTTTTAGACAGTTACTTTTTAGGAATTTAATCTATACTATTAGTGTTGATGCAGAGTAGTCAAAAAAACAATAGAAATGTAAAGCTAATATATAGAGAGAGGATTTACATTGTATCTCAATTCTAAGTGTATTTATGTATTTATCAGGTATTATTAGGATCAGGAAAAGACACTCATGTAATATGTTTTGTTTTTTCCGTAATAATCATTTTTGGGGGCAGACAATAATCTTGGTATACTCTTGGGAACCTAAATGGGTTTATTTCAAAAATTAAATTAGTAGTTACTTATGGATTAATAATTAGCGAAGCTGTGAAAATAATGTTCTCCCCTGGCTCCAAGAGACAATTAATTTTTAGATTTAGAAACAAGGGGCTGGATTTATTTTAACTTAACAGGATTTTTTGTTTTATTTGTTTTGGAATTCTATTCTGTTTTCCTTTTAATGGATCCGTAATCCACCTCTTCTTCTCTAGTTATATTCTACTCTGAAAGAAGGCAACCCACCCTGGGAGGTGACAGAAGCGGTTCTCTTTATCATGGCTGCTATAGCAAAGAGTGTTGATCCGTGAGTGTCTAATAAGTCTTTTGCTGGGAACTCTAAATATCAAAGGAAGGAAGATTACACCATTTTTCTCATGCGGTATATATTTGGAAACTTAGAACTTCTGTAATTTCTGTCTAGTCTTCTGACTTCCAGATCTAGTCCAGAGTAGCATGCACTGCTAATATCCATGTTTTAACCACATTTCCTAGAGTTAAAATTATTTTGTTCTTGATGCTAGGAAAAGAATGCTGATTTATTTTTCCAATTGAGGATCCTTTGTGAAAGTTGGTATAATCAAAAACATTGTTCTCCTTTTTTCTGTCTGAGATAATTATTTGTGAATTTCAGAGAGGCAGGACATAGGCACTGTTTTACCTAAAAGAGTAGCAAAATCTAAAGGGCAGTTATTATTTTTGTCATTGGGAAATTTTAAATTATTAGAATTTGATTTCTAATTGCTTGGCATAGAAATTCTGATTATGATTTTAACATGACTTCCAAAAACAGTTTACTTTGTGCCGTGAGTTTTTAAATCGATGCTAATATTTGTCAAGTTTTCTTATATTATAATCAGATACCTGCAGTCGAGCTCTCTATCCAGGGCCTTGATTTGAGAGATGGATAAAGCATGTATTTGTGTAAAATACAGTATTTCTTTCTTATCTGCCTTACAAGGCCTAATCAATGAAATCTTACATTGTTTCTAATCCAGTAAATATTCAAGGACACAGGGTAGGTTTGTTTTTCTCTATTAAAAAGTTCTGGTCGTGAATTACATACTATACTATTGGCTCTTAAACCCATTTTGGTGTCTTTTGGAACCTTCAGTGACAGCCTGAAGATTATTAAAATCACTAATGTTCTAACTGATAAGTGTTGTTGTGAAAAAGGATAGGTAGAGGATATCAATAATTAGCTTAGTGACCCTAGGAAATAAATGACACTAGATTTTATTTTGTTTTTTGCTTATCTACATTTCAAGCCAACTGCATGATTGTAATTTTTTAGTGTTTATAAAGGACTTAAAAGACTTAGTTTATCAGCAAGGAATGCTCTTCCTCTAATCCAGGATATTATTTATATTTTAAACATCTTTCATTTCTGGATTGTGTTCTACCACTTTGAAGGCGTCCTCTACTCTGCTTAAAGAACTTCTGCTAGTATTCTTGGGGAATGAAAAAAAGAGAAGGAAAAATTAACTTCATGGAGCTGTGAAAAGTATTTGGTTAACTTTAGTCTTCCCTCATATTTCAAGTCAGGGTACCTTTACCTGTTCTTGCAGCTTGTGTTCTTGTTCCTTTAGTTAGTGAACTGGCCCACCATGCTTACCTGTTCTTAAAGTTTCCAGTATCCAGCTTTAAGAAATCTTTTGTAGAATAACAACTAATAGAAAATAGTCTGTGAGAACTATTCGTTATTTAGCCATTCAGCAATATTTATTGAGTGCCCACTATGTGCCAGGCACTGTTCTAGGTGCTGCAGATATAGGAATAAATAAAACAGATTCTTTAAAAGAAGACATTCATCCACAGTAAATGCCTGCTTCTCTAATTCGAAGAGCCTTATTTGATAGCAGGCTGTGTCTTTAGACTCTTCACTGGCATTCAGAAGATTAAGGAGCAGTATGCTTCTCCTAAAACAAAGATATCTTCCATTTCTTTCTTTTCCCCTTTTTTGAGGATTTAAAAAACTTGCATACCAAGTGTTAAGCACTTATATCCAAATGATTATTTAGCAAGAAGCCCTTTAGCAATGATTTGTGTCATTGCAGCCTGTTACTTGGCCAGAACCTAACCTCTGAAATCAATAACTGTGAGTGCTTGCCTTCTGTACTCAGGGAGAATAATCCAACACTTGTGGAGGTCTTAGAAGGAGTTGTTCGTCTCCCAGAGACTGTACATACAGCTGTGCGATACACCAGCATTGAATTGGTTGGAGAGATGAGCGAAGTGGTTGATCGAAATCCTCACTTCCTTGGTATGTGTGAACTCTCTTCTAAGCAGCTGCCGCTTCCGATTTTTCTGATTTTCTTCTTCCTCTCTCATTTTTACTCTTATTTTCCTGCTCTCTCTTTTACTGATAGGTAGAATGTTTTTAGATGCCAAGAGTAGATATTCTAAGTTATTACTTAGTTGATAAAACAATGTGATCAGACTTTGGAGAAAGGACCTTTGAAAAATTAAATGTCTAGATAGGGGAAAGTTCACTGCCAGTTCCGTGCTTCAGAATGAACATTTCTGCCTTTTTAGCCTTTGGTATACGCTTGAGCTAATCAGACTCTTGTATGGTTCTAACTCATAAGCAACTAATATGCTAAAGCAAAGGAGAGGGGTTTTCAGTGTTAAATACTCAATTTGATGTGCTTCCTGTTCTTATCTTTATTAAATCACCACCTTTTGACTTGATTTTATTTTACACATGATCTTTTTTATTGACTGAAACACTTGCTTAAAAAGTAACATATGTTTCTTTTTTTGTTTCTGTACATGATTTTTCATAGAAAAACATTTTTTATAAAACAAGGTAAAAGATAAGTAGGATTTGCTTTATAGTAATTCACCTTAATAATCAGTTTTCTTGGAACATTTATTCACATTTGGTAAAGCAAAATAAACAAATTCTTCTAGAAGTGCTAAAGATCCATCTGCAAGTTTTTAAGGCCTTTTATAACTATAAAGAAGTAAGTATAAAAGTGTCAGCTTTGAGTAACTGTCATTGTCTTGATTAATGTACGCTGTTTTTACAAAGTGATTCACCTCTGAATATAATGGTAGCTCTCTGAGTTTTACATTCTTTCTTTCATTACCCTGTTCTTAATTCTTGGATGATCATATCTACCAGTGGTTTTCAAACTGTGTTCTGTGAGGCCCTAGCAACGAGCAGTAGTTGACTGCCATGAGAAAAGAAATGGAAGATGTATAGATAAGATTTGGGGCTCCCTGACACTATGTCAGTGAGATCAGTTCTATTTTTATATGTTTTATATATTGGAGTTTGAACACATTTTATTTTTAAAAATAGTTCTTTTGCTTTAGAAGGGAATGAAAACCTCTGTTCTAACAAACTAGAAGTCTTCCTTAAGTTTCAAATATGTTATCTCTACTCTATGGCTTTTCTCCTTAGACCCTGTGTTGGGCTATTTGATGAAAGGCCTGTGCGAAAAGCCTCTGGCTTCTGCTGCAGCCAAAGCCATTCATAACATTTGCTCTGTCTGCCGAGACCACATGGCTCAGCACTTTAATGGACTCCTGGAGATTGCGCGTTCCCTCGATTCCTTCATGTTGTCTCCAGAAGCTGCTGTGGGCTTGCTAAAAGGTATTCACTTAAGCTATTAACCAGGAACAGTCTCCTCTAAGCCACTTCTGGGAGTTACTTTATATCAGTCATGTCCTGGTTTTTCAGTTGCAATGTACTTAGTGATGGGGAAGGTAGCTTTTCCACTCAAGAGGAGAGGGTGTTGATTATGTGTACATGCATTCTTAGAATATTTTAAAGCTATATAACTAATTCAAACTGCTTACAATATGTATAGCACAGACCTAGATTTTGGGTGGATGGAGATAACACATTCAAACTAAAAATAGTTCCTTTTTGAGTTGGAGGAAGAATAAAAAGGGAGATCATATAAGCATTGCCATACCAAAGAGGTAAGTGGAAATTTAAAGGTAGTGTGCCTGGATCACTTCTGTAAGTTGGTCTCTCAATGGTCTTTAACCATTACTAATCAGCTTAGTGAGTGATTGCCTATCTAGAGGCAGAGTGGTGATGAAGCTCAGAGTAATAGAGGAGCTCGAGATATTAAGGTTAGGAGAAAAGACTTAGAAGAGACTTGAAACATGATGGCTGTTTTTAAATATTCGAAATATTATGTTATAAAAAAGGGAATAGATTTATTCTATGAGTGAGTAATCAACTGTTGACAATTTACTGGCTCATAGAAAGAAAATGCTTTCTAACCAAACTTTCTGAAAACAGATTGGGTTATCTTGAGAGATAGTAAAGTCTTTACAGCTGGTAGTTGAGAGGGGACTAGGGTATAGCAAATAAAAGACTGGGTAATATGATCCATGCAGCATCTTTTAAGCCTCTGTGAGTGGCAAACAGCCTTGGCAAGACTGGATGACCTTACATGTGAACTAGCTCTGTTCTTTCTCACTTCTATGTCTAAGTTCCTTTACAGCCAGTGTAACTGCATTTTTTAAGGCAGATTTTTTTTTTTTTTTGGTAGCATGAATTTTTGTTGTTTCCCTTCATAGGCATAGGTAATAAAGCATTAAATCAGATTCAGATATTCTTCGTAACTACTACTGTGGTTATCATTGCTATTTTGTCAGTTTCTAGTGAAATTTAACCTTGATGCTCAAGTGATGTCTAACCTGTAATAGAGTGTGGCATCCCATTTTTCAGTGGTATCTTCTAGATAATACAAAACATTTTTAGTTAACATTCTTTTATGTAGGAATGAATTAAAAGGAGAAAAATTATATTTCAGTTAGATTTTCTCCCCCTGAGTTTTAAATAAAAGTCCACACATCCATGGCTAATAGACTGTCAGGAAAAATCAGGTCAGTTTTTTATTTAGGTTTGAAGATTTACAGACTGATTACTGTTTTGTCAAATGGAATTTTAGGAGATGAGAAGAATCATACTGAAGGGATTTTTGTCCTAGAAGGGACCTAGTCTCATTCGTCATCCTTTGGATTTGGGGGAGGTGCTTTAGTACCATTTTACAGATAAAGAAACTGATGCCCAGAGAGAATGCCTTACCCAACTCATAAATTCTGTTATGGTAGAACTAGAATTAAATCTCATTTCAGCCCATTCTTTCAAAAAAATTGTTTGTATTTCTTCAACTTCTGTGATGATAAGAATTAACTATGGTGCTTATCAAAAATAAAGGCTCTCTTCGACCCACTGAATCAGAATCTCTGGGAAGTTCGAGAACTGTTGTACTGTGCTATATAAAAATAGCTTTGGCATTGGCTTTATGAAGGATATTTTAAGTCTTTGAAGAATTGAAAGGGAAAATATATTTAAACATTTTTAAACTGATAGGCTGCCAAAGAGAAATAATTTAATATTAACTTAAGTTGTAAATGTCAGTATGAAAGTCAGTATGGTCGGCTACACCAAATAAAGAAAAACCATCCATCAATAACAAAATATTGTGGTTTGAAAAAACAGTGCTGATCTTTTTAAAAGAATAGAATTAGTCAACCTTTTCCATTAACCATATTATGTAGACCAATTAATTACCTTAATTCAGCTTTTATTTTCCTCATTTGAATCTTCCTTTGTCTTTTAGGGACAGCACTTGTTCTAGCCAGATTACCTTTGGATAAGATTACTGAATGTCTTAGTGAACTATGTTCTGTTCAGGTTATGGCGTTGAAAAAGGTGAGTCAAATTAAGTAAGGGAGAGAAACAAATATAAGATGTTTACATGTTAGGAAAAGACAATTATTATACAAGTGATCTTTCATCTACCTAGAAAAGCCAAGAGAATGAACAGAAAAGTTATTAAAATTAAAAAGTCTATCAAAGCTGTATGCATGGAATAAGTAGTCTATAAGTCAATAGATTTTCACTATACCAGTAATACTCTTTAAAAGATATAATGGAGAAAATACCATTCAGGTTAGCATTCAAAATCATTGCCTACCCAATATCCATGAAGAATATTGTAAAAATGTCAGCTCTTCTCAGATTTCATTATAGTTCATTAACAGTGAACACACTAATGGGATTTTTAGGAGACTGACAAAATGATTCTAAAGTTCATCTGTAATGTTATGCTGGTGGAAGTATTTTAAGAAATTTTAGGAAAGAAGAATAAGGGGCATCTTGCTTTATCTCTTGAAATATAAAACTATAATTTTAAAACTTAGTAATAGAAAGTGAAATGTGAATATAATTATGTAATACATGTTATATATAACTTATAATTTAATATAGAACATATGTAGTATCTTAATCATAATAAAGTAAATGGAAAAAATTAAATGATGTTTTCTACTACACAATGATCATATAGTAAAATGTTAGTAATATTTAGTCTTGGTTAGGAAGCAGTAAGATGGAGGAAAGTAATTTGGCAATATTAATTAAAAGTTTGCACCTTTGAGTAACTTTCAAGAAAAAAACAGATCGAGACAGAAGTTGATGTATAAGAGTATATTTTGCAGTGTTTCCAGGTATAACAACCATGTGTTAATGTCCGTCTCTTCAGCTTTTGTCTCAGGAGCCCAGCAACGGCATATCCTCAGATCCCACTGTGTTCTTAGATCGTCTTGCAGTAATATTTAGGTAAGAAGGCCTGTCTTGGGTTAAGAGCTCAAATTAGACCATTTATTAAAGTTAGCAAGTGTTGGTTTTTTTCTTCAAATTTCCATTTACCTCCTATAATCTGTCAGGAGAGTAAGGCCATTACCTGAAGTCTTGGGGCAAAGGCAAATTTTAAGAATTTGTTCTTGGTAGACCTTTGTCAAAAGACTTTTAAAATGTAGTTAATTCTTCTTGTCTGTAGATGAGTGATTCTCAAATTTTAGCGTGCACCAAAGTCACCATTAGGGCTTATCAAAACAGATTGCTAGGTCCTGTTCCCAGAGTGTTTGATTGATTGGGTAGGACCCAAGAAATTACATTGCTGGTAACTTCACAGGTGACGCTGCTGCTGCTTGCTATTTTAAGGACCACACTCAGACATACTATATAGTGTGTGGGTACAAAGAAATAAGCCTCTTCAGTGACCAGGTGAAATTAATCCTTCTTTGAAGTCAAGAGGAGCCTCATAATTAAAAAAGCATTTGAATGACAGTGTTCAAAGAGTGATCTTGAGTTACATAATTTATAATTTGTGAGACCTGCAGGTATAACTGGGATATCAGGGTAATAGTTGCATAAAAGCCCTTGTGAAATACATCAAAATAAGCATTGTTTTAGCTTACTAGTTCTTGTCAACAGGTATCTTTTTCTGAGTTGGTGTAATGCTTTCCTTGTATAAAGAGTTTCTTTTCATTTATAAAGAGATTGGTAATCAATCATACAGTTTTTCCCCCTGCTTTCCTTCAAATTAGTGGATTCTAGAACTAGACAAATAGTTGGATTTAACATATTGCAGGTGGGCCCATATTGTGCATCCTTGGGGTCAGACTAGAATCATGAGAAACTTATTTGGTAGACTGTAGAGTTCCTAAAGCTTTTGACTTAATGCTGGAGATGGAGCAGTTCTTGGTTTCTCAGTGGATTCAGACAACCTGTATATATTTATTAATTTGGAAAAGACTTCATATTCAGGTTTATAAAGGGGAAAAAAATGAAAAAGATAGTCGTAAGTGCCCCGCTGTCACAATTCATGACGTAGTTAGTTTGAGTTTACATGTTCTGGTAGAAGTAGCTTAAAGGTGGCAAAAAAAAAAAAAAAAAGAGTGATTTAAACTATGTGCTCATGTTTGTTTCAGTGGAATAGAAAGAAAAGGTGTTGAGTCATAAAAATAACTTTACTATCTGTTTTTTTGTTTGTTTTGGTGAAATTGGTACTAAATAAACTAATGGGCAGGGCTTTGGGTTCTCAGTGAAATTGCTCTTCTTTCACTGATTTGGGCTGTTGCCTTCCACCAGACACACCAATCCCATTGTGGAAAATGGACAGAATCATCCGTGCCAAAAAGTCATACAGGAAGTAAGTGCTAACATATGCCTATGGAACAAGGCTTTTTTCCTTTTTCTTTACAATATTGTGAGTAACTAAAGTGAGAAGGTACTTTCTTCTAGGTTCAGAGGAAGATTCAATTTGTTGATACAGTTTAAATATCAATGAAAAGAGAAATAGAACAATCTAAATAAATGTTTTTGATTATAGGTTTCATAGGAAAACAGGCTGTAGGGAAATACATTGAGAGGCCAAAGAAGTAGGGAGAGATGAACTGTGAAAATCCTAGAGTTACTAGCGGGCCTGATCAAGACTAGCAAAAAATTTTTGACAAAGCCAATTAACCTTCATGGCTTTGATTTCCCCACCGATAGCTTATTTCCCTTATGCTTTTTCCACTAAGGGTAATGTAAGGATCAAAAGGCATGGTTTGAGAAATGTTTTTCAGATTCTGGGAGGAAACACCAGATATCCTGTGTGTTCAATGATATCAAAAAATGTCATTTTCTTAATTCTAGTTCTCTTGTTCAAGGTCTTCCATACCTTAGAACTATCTTTTAACATCTCTTCCTCTATAATTCATCCTGATTCTTCCCATCCTAAATCAGGAAGTTGAAAGTTTAGGAAAATGTGTATCTTTATTTTTTGGTAAAGATACACATGTTCTTAATATTTACCATGCTTCTCATAAGAAATGATTGTGTTTTAGTGATAAATAATGTATTGTATCTCTGCACATGTGTATACATACCCACCAGCCAGAATCAGGCCTATAAAAGGAAGCTTTTTCCAAATTATTTAAAAGCCAAATTAAATGTTACCAGTTTGGGAACATTTTTTTTTAAGCTCTTAGTTGTTCATTATTTTCTGTCTTGTGCTCTTTTACCTTTAACTCAGATATGGCCAGTTTTATCTGAGACTCTAAATAAGCACCGGGCTGATAATCGAATTGTAGAGCGTTGTTGCAGATGCCTCCGCTTTGCTGTTCGCTGTGTAGGCAAAGGATCTGCAGCCTTGCTACAGCCACTAGTCACACAGGTAAGTTCTCCACAAGAGGAAAATGTAAAGTGTGCAGAATGAAAAAGGAGCCTTTAGAACAAAAACTCTGCTGATAAAATGTGAAATACTTTGTATTTATCAAATATGAAGGAAAAAATATTTGAAAGAGATAAGTAGTGGCTTTGATAGGTGTGTTGTCTTATGAGGGAAACAGCCTGTATATTCTGTATAGGGATAGTCTAATTAGCAGTACATTCCGGTGTAAAATTAGGAAAAGAGAATGACTTTAGTGCTCAACTCTTATATAGCAATGATAAACATTTTTATATTAATTTCCTTTTTTAAAATGTGGCAAGTTAAACTTTGCTGTTTTTTGACCCAAAGGGATTTTCTTCTATCTTGACCATAGGCAGTTGTTCACATAAGTCTCTTATTTGTCAGGATATAAATTTGACTCTTTTATTCACCAAGATCGATATGTGATTATGATGGTGACGCAACTGTATGAGGTTCTCTTAAGATCTTATCTAGATTTTTATATGAGACACCCATGACTAGTGACTTAGTTTGCTAAGTAATTTGTGTTGATGTTAACCTTATAGCAGAGCCAGAACAAGATTGAGGCAAGTGAGGTGCAAGGGGCACAAAATTGAGGGAGGCAAGACCAGGTGCCAGTCTTTCATTTGCAGAACTCTGAGCAAGGACTTTCTTAAATTTTGCACTCATTCTGTGAGGAAAACGACAAGGCTTTAGGCTAGACTGCACCTACCCAACCTGAAGTGACCTTTTTCCATTTTGGCAGGGCACCAACAGTGCAGATTTTAGGAGGCGAACACTCTTAGGAGCTGACCCTGATAGTGAGCGTCCCCTTAAATTCTGCACTTTAAGGGAAAAACTCACCCTCAGTCAGGGTCATGCTAGTTCAGTGTTAGTTGGCACTTGCACAACCGTGCCTCCTTAAATTGTAAATTTGATTAAAGTTTGTCCGGGTATTTAATTTCTGGTGATTTTCTATATTTACTATATCCTGAGTACAACAGTATGTAGTTTGTATTTAGGCTGTGTCCACCTCTGGTCAAGGGTCCTCTTTGGTGAAATACATTCTGGGTTCAATATAACCTGATTTAATGCCCCTTTGCTGTTGGAGGATACCTCACGATTTTAATTTTTTTCCTGCTAATTAAATATGTGACCAACCCAATAGAGTAGACTAACGCGTCATATAGAAGTGTGTTCTAAAGTCAACACATGTGACAAACATGAAAATTATTCTTAAAAGTACCATAAATCAGAGATCAGCAAACTACAGCCAGTGGGCCTGTAGTTTATAAGTAAAGTTTTTGTAAATAAAGTTTTACTGAGGTATAGCTATACTTACTCATTTATGTATTCTCTATTGCCCATTTTTGTGCTACAGTGGCAAAGTTGAGTAGTTAAAAGATTGTACGGCCAGCAAAACCTAAAATTTTACTATCTGCCCCTTTAAGAAAAAATTTGCCAACTCCTGGCTTAAATCATTATTCATTAAGTAGAACATATAGTTTTTGAGTATAGAACAATGAACAGATTGATAGTTCTCATGTTAGGTTCTTTCCATGGTATATGCTGGTAAGAGTCAGTTACTCTACCCTTATCAAGTTCCTAGAGTTGAATTTATATAATAAAATCAATACATGTGTTATAATGGCATTATAAATAGATGCATGTGTAGAAGCCTTTTAATTTTTGGAGGATAGTAGGGTAAAATTCCTAAACAAATTATTCAATTTAAATGTGTACGTTGTGTTAAAATTTCTATTCTTTTGAAATTCAGGTATCTTAATTGGAAACACTTTTTTACTTAAAAGATTAAACGGAGGGGTTTAATCTTTTAAGTAAAAGATTACTTAAAAAGAGTAACTCACAATTTAAACAACACTTTCACAATCTCCTCTAAGTTGAAGGCATTTGATATTTTTGTCCCTGCTATGTCTATACTAATTTTTTTAAGTCATTTTTAATGCACATAAGAGCAACTTTTAGATGTTAGAAAATTAGAGTATACTATGCTATGATGTTATAAATATTACACAAGCCTTGGATAATAGTTCTTTAATTGCTTCTAGTTCGAAGTATTATATAATTCTCTTGTAACATTGTTTTGGCATGATTAAAGGTCAAAGGCTCAAAAGAAGTCTAGAGTACTTGAAAATTATTGAGGAAGTGAGCCCTGTTTCAATTTCAAAAAATGTTGCCAACAAGCTTTAGTATGTTGTCTTAAAGAGAAGAGACCAATCTATTTTTAAATTTCTTCTAGACAGCTTTCTAAGTTGATATTTATTGAAAAGTAAAGAATTGAACTGATTGTTTTTTCCCTTGGCAGATGGTGAATGTGTACCATGTCCATCAGCATTCCTGTTTCCTGTACCTTGGCAGTATCCTCGTGGATGAGTATGGCATGGAAGAGGGCTGTCGGCAGGGACTCCTAGACATGCTCCAGGTGTATTTTCTTTGAAGAGTACAGAAGTGTTTGGCTTAGAGAGTCTAAAGGCTCAGCAGTGTGTTCTTCACCGACCTTTAATTCTGTTGCCCCAGGCATGTTGATTTCCTAATAACAGAGAGGTAGAAAAACGTCCTAGTTGTTCTCTGGACAGGACTGCTTAGGAGAAGAAGAGAGATTGACCACACAAATGTAACGACCATTACAGATATTACTGCCTAATTTATGCACTCCAGAGATAGGTGTTTGTGGGGAGTGGGGAGTAGGCAAATGGATTTAAAATAAAGGATCTCTAAGCTCAAGCATGATTTTATTTTTAATTTCCTGCCTGAAACAGCCAATAAAGTAGTTTACTTAGCAGGGGTGAACTTAGAGTAAATAGCAAGCATTGGAAAAGACTCCTCATGTACTTCTTTTTTCTCCCTCCTAGTTGCAAAAGGGGAAAAATATATTAGGAATTAAATTACAATGCTCCTTTTCTCAAGATATCTTTCCCTTAAAATTTCATCTGCTATTTCATATATTATGATTAGAATTTCACATCTATTCCCTTAGTGGACTAACCATATCTAGGATATATGCATAGTCTTTACTTAGAAACTTCTAAAACTTTGAAATGACATATATCCATTTTCATCAATTAATATCCATACCCTCTACCATTTCTGAAATGTGGATTTCATATGTGAAAACTGTTCATATCAACCGAGAAGGATTTCTCTCTTCCTTTTCTTGATCTGATTCTCATCACAGTCTCTGTCTTTTCCTGTCCGTGCTTCCCCTCTTTGTTCCCTTTGGATATGTTGTGACATTTAGAAGATCTGAATGCTGTGGCATTTATATACAAAGCATTTGTTTAAAATCACTTCTGTTTTAGGCACTGTGCATCCCCACATTTCAGCTCCTAGAACAGCAGAATGGGCTCCAGAATCACCCTGACACCGTGGATGACCTGTTCAGGCTAGCCACCAGGTCAGTCCTTCTAAAGAACAACCCTTTCTTTTACTGTTCACCCCCCTTACTGCTTAGTCTTGTCACCTAACACTGACTGTTTCTTTCTCTGTGAAGTGAGGTAAATGGAGTAGGTAGATTAATATTAATAATTCATAACTCAGTTAAATTTTGAGCCAGAATACCGATTGCCGTAAGTGAGGAAAAAAAGTTGGTTAGGAGCAGAGGTAGGTAGCTGAGTTCCTGTCATGAACAGGGGACATGCACAAGACAGTAAAAATAAGCTTGGTAGAAACATTTGACTAGATAGTCTCTCAAATCCCCTGTAGTTGTAACTTTTTATGCTTCACCTCAACTTTTTCCTTGAGGAGCTTAGCATCCCTCCTCCCTTCCTTCCTTCCTTCCTCCCTCCCTCCCTCCCTTCCTTCCTTCCGTTTATTTTTTAAATTATTGGGGGTTCGAAGATCTAAGAAGCCTGTGGAAAACTGAGTAGAAAGTATAGAGTTTCCATATATCTCCTGCTTCTACCACCCCAGTCCTTCCTTACTATCAGCATCCCCCACTGGAGTGGTTTATTCGTTAGAATTGATGAACCTACATGGACACATCATTATCACCCAAAGTCTGTGGTTTACATTAGTGTTTACTCTTGGTGTTGTACCTTCTGTGGGTTTGGACAAATGTATAATTACATGTATCCACCATTATAGTATACAGAATAGTTTTACTACCCTAAAATTCCCTTGTGCTCCACCTATTCATCCCTTCCTCCCCAACACCCCTAAACCGTAGCAACCATGGATCTTTTTACTGTCTCCATAGTTTTGCCTTTTACCCTGGCTACTTTTATAACTGTCATTTATACCTAGCCTGTTTTTCCACACCAGATTTATTCAACGTAGCCCTGTTACCTTGCTGAGGAGCCAGGTGGTCATCCCTATCTTACAGTGGGCCATTGCTTCTACTACCCTTGACCACCGGGATGCCAATTGTAGCGTCATGCGGTTCCTTCGAGACCTCATCCATACAGGGGTAGCCAATGATGTGAGTATAAACATTGTGCCTTTTCTACTTTTCAGCTCACTATCTTCTCATATTTCTTCTTCTTTTCCTTAGGGATATCTGTCTCCTTATTTGATCTGCATTGGTTGGCATGTAGTATAGTGGATCGTTCACTAACAAAAACATCAACTATTAGATTTAAGACAACCTGTACTAAATGCAGTAAGTTGTATAAAACAATCTAAAATTATCTCTGTTACCAAGCCATTTGTTGTCTAGTTGAAGGGATAAAGACAACAAGAAGGCAGTATTTGATTGTCAGATGAGTCGATAAGTCATGATTGCTATGAGATCAGAGAGGGAAAAAGCTCTTTGGAAAGATGTGGGTTGAGATAACTTTGCGGCAGAGGAGGGCCCTCAGTGGCACCATAAACTATATGTAGAATTTGGATGGACTGGAGTGGGAAAGATAGTCTGGGTATAAATCATGAGCAGAGAAAGTCAGGAAAGCACTAAGTGTGTTAGTAGACAATTAAGAGACCTGTTTGGCTGGAGTGCTAAAGTGGTTCACGAAGTTTTCAAAGGTAGATTTGGGTAGATATGGAGTAAAATTGAAGGTGAGGGAGAACAGTGAACAAGTAAGCAAGTATGTGACTAGGCTTAATTATTATTAAGAAGTTTGGCAATAAAAGGAGAGAAATAAAAATAGCTAGAATAAAAAAGTAAAATTATTTTTTTCAAGATGTTAGAAATATGTGTATTCAAAGACTATAAAAAGGAAAAAAATAAGATGTATTTGATACCTGATACAAGTCTTTGATTCTTATTTCAGTTGGTTTTTAAAAAGGAAAAAGGGTTACTTTGTTACTTTTTCACAGAAAGAAATGATTAAGGAAATTGCTACCCTTCATCTTTAACCACTGTTTGTCTTCTGCCTTCTATGCATGAAAAATTTAAGAGTTAAGGTCATCTCAGCTGAAACTCATGCCCATTTCCTTGATACTAAACTCTTAACATTTTTTTCCTAATGACAAGACATTTAGTGGATTTTGTGAATCCAGATGTTGTATAATATACTTTCTTAACCAGGAAAGAGATATTGCAAGACTAAAGGAGAAAGAGTACTTGGTCTTTGGAAAGTTAAAATTAAAACTCACCCAGGGCTCCTATTTTCTTACAGCATGAAGAAGACTTTGAGTTACGGAAAGAACTGATTGGACAGGTGATGAACCAGCTTGGACAGCAACTTGTAAGCCAGCTGCTCCACACATGCTGCTTTTGTCTCCCCCCCTATACCCTACCAGATGTGGCCGAAGTGCTGTGGGAAATCATGCAAGTTGACAGACCGGTAAGGTTCTTTTCGTAAGGAATCCATTCTCCTAGTCCTCAATTTTGATTCATTGACGCCAACAATAACTTTGAAACTAGCCCTGTTGTATGTTGTAGAACCTAATTTAGGCATATTGCTAGGTTTAATTGTTAGATGAAGGGGCCTTTAGAAGGGCAGTAATTTATCATTGGGTTCTCCAAAGTGTATTTGTATCACTGTCATGGGGTGTATTTATTACCAGAAATGAATACTAAGCATGGAAATTAGCTGTGCGGCAGGCCAGTGAGAAATTTGTTCACTTGTGAGACATGCCCATGTTATCAGTTATATAGTATTAACAGGTTATTCAGGAAGTGTTCACTTCAGGCTCCTTAGATAGCACTGTATGGTTCCCTAGCCAGAGCATTTGGAGGCATATAGGTATAAAACTAGCTCTCAATATGTACTTGGATTTGTTTCCCCTTTAGATTTATTTGCTTCTTGTTTCAGTTCTTGAACCAGGTTCTTCTGGTTCTTTATCACCTGAGCATGGAAATTTTTTTAGGCTATCCAATAATCTCCAAGTAGTTTCAGTGCTGGGCCACGTGATCATAAATCAGGTTATGTGTACTACATGAAAGTTTTGAGCATAGTGGTAAAGTATACCATAGCCTATAAATTATTTTTAAAATCAGATTTGTTATTTTTAATATTAATATAAAGCAGTTCAGAAAAGTACACAGTTGGACCTAGTTAAAGTGAGCTGTCTTCTGGAACAGAAAAGTCCAGATTCATAAGTAACTTACAATTTTTAAGTCCATTTATATCCTAATGGTTAGTGTCTCCTACTTTATATCTTTGATGGCAGTTCTTAGCCTCAATTTCAGCAGTTTCACAAAATGGAGTGCACTTCTACTGCTGGACTCTGATATGACTGAGCGAGAAGTTCTGCCTAGTCTTGGATTTGTGTGTTCATCTCCAAAATGCGGTTGTGACTGGTTGTGTATTGACTTAGTCGGCATATGCTTTACTTGATCTTTGGCTCATCAGACAAAAACAGTCACATGTAAGGACACTTTAATAGGTTTCTAACATTTTCTTTGGGTTTATACTTTAGGAACGGCCACGTGAAATTTAATTCTTACACATCAAACTCTGAGGCTCCTGTATTACTTTGGTTTTATCAAATAGCTCTGCAGATCTTCCATATAAGTTCAAGTACTTCAGGAATGAATAGTACCAATAGTTTCCATTGCTAGTTGTTCAATACATATATTCTATTTCAGTATGATACAGTAATATTTTTGTGTTTTCCTGAAATTCCTCTGCAAGCCCCAGAGACCAACAAGTTCAAGCCCCAAAGTCCTTGACGTGAAAAATAAAATTTCTATACTTTTTCACTTTTTTAGAAATATATTTGGTTCCCAGGTAACAAAAGACTTACATAAATTTAATTTTAATAAACATTCTAGATTTGTAAACATACAGTTATGTGCTAATGAACAAGAAAATGAAAATAGCAAGTTTGGGCAGGAATAGAAACCAGGTAGCCATGTGTTCTTAACTTAAGAGTTTATTATGTACCTACGACTTAACAAGTAATTTAAAGTGATTGTTTTCTATAAAATCAACTACGACTGAGTTTTTCTAAAGGAACTCACATAAATTTGGGTTGTCTATACCCTAAACCAATTGAAATTGTAATTAAGGATTTAAGTCTAAAGAAAATTTACATTCTTGAGCACTTTCTTAATTACACCATTTTCAAAGTTCACAAATTTTTCAGTAGAAGATAACATACCAGCTTTGTCTCTTCACTTGAGTGAACTATTAAAATTAAAGCCCTTTATTCTGTTCCTTCCTTTCTTTGTTGTATACCCATCTGTAACAAATTTATTCACTGTTTTCAACCAAATTTCTCAGATTCCTTTACTGGAGGATGATAAGGCCCATTATATGCTAGCTAATTAGTTTTTTGCTTTTTAGTTTCCTATTGTTTTTGTTTGGGGGGATACTATAGTTTAAATCATGGGCAATTTTTGGATGCTAAAACTTTGTCAATTAGGGGTTCTTCCTGAATCTTTTATACCTGCTTGTTTTTGTCTGAGTTGTTGTCTTCTTTGGGGGCAGCATTTGGAGAATTATGCAGTGCTTTTAAAAAGCATTTATAGTGGAATATTTACTTTTGCTCTGGTCTATTATGATCATAAATCAACATAATGGGAAAATATGTAATATAAAAACAGTAAGCCAAAAATTATGAGCAAACTATACTTCCTACTTAAGAAAGGCGTGAAGAAAAATTAGAGCTGACTCAAAGAACAATTTAGCTAAAAATAAGAACCCAGAAGAATTCTCTAGAATTTTGATTTTTAGTTTGAAGAGGAAGGAAGTAATGGGGCAGGGGGTAAGGACAAGCAATTTTTGTGCATATGAAAGGTATAAAGAGACTATACTTGGATATAAATAAATTCTTTTAAATAGCAACAAGAGTGAGCAACACAAATTTTCTAACCTGACGAATGGTCGATTATCACAAATGATCTTACCAATATGACTTACGAGAGAGATGACCTTAAAAGCCTTAAGATTCTGGATTTATATTACATACATACTTTGTGACATGTTTACATACTCAACTTTCTGCTCTTTCTAGTAACTGACCTTTGTTTTGGATTGCCTTTGATCTTTACACTCAAGAGTTTTCTGGCTGCTGTTTAATTTTAGAATATTATATAAGTTTAATGACAGGTACAGAACAATAGCATCATCCGGAAGAGACTTCCCTTCCCAGATAGAAGGGCTCTCTCTGAAATGATGCCTGCTGCCCCTTTGAAGGGAAGTCTAGGCACGCCTTTATAAATTATTCCAACCCCCATAGGGTTGGAAAGTCTAAAAATAGTACTTTTATTAATCCCTATCT
The DNA here is from genome assembly GCF_000151845.1 of Pteropus vampyrus. Classification (NCBI taxonomy): domain Eukaryota; kingdom Metazoa; phylum Chordata; class Mammalia; order Chiroptera; family Pteropodidae; genus Pteropus; species Pteropus vampyrus. The sequence goes on along the minus strand of NW_011888814.1, from coordinate 8,624,760 downwards.
TTGGTTCCAGGTCTGGGGGAACTAATACTACTAAGGAAAACTTGTGGGGTTTTATTGCTACCTGTAGAGTCCCAGTTGAGTAATTCTTGCCTCCTTTTAAAACTCTCATCCCTCTTCTCGGTACAGACCTTTTGTCGATGGTTAGAGAATTCCTTGAAAGGTTTGCCAAAGGAGACAACTGTTGGAGCTGTCACAGTGACACATAAACAATTAACGGATTTCCACAAACAAGTCACTAGGTAAGTGATGCTGGTGTGGGGTTTTTTTTGTTTTGTTTTGTTTTGTTTTTTAAAGAATGAACAGCCGCTGGGGTGTGTAGAAACAATATATCTTTGTTTCTTATACCATCTTAGTTATAGATCTGCCCAGGAGTATGTTTCTTGTGTGCCTTTTGTATGTTCACATTTTACTGTCCATGTAGCCTTGACTCGCACAAATTAGCATTGGAAACCAATCTTGGGGAAAACACCACAGTGCCGTATATGTGCTTATAATTTTTATTGTACATATGTATTAATTGGTATAAGATCTTAATGAGTAAGAGGAAGTATTATTTCTTCCAAAAGAAAGATGCACTGGACAGCCCATTACCCTGTAGGAGATCGGTCTTTTCCTTTTTGAAGTCCTTCTCAGTTCTCATCCATATTCAGAGGTCAAGAATACCGGTGCCTAAATAGGCGAAGCATTGGTTGTAAAACATTATAGAGTGATATAGAGTGCAGTAAATTGGAGAATTTCACCATGCATAAAGATACTCAAATTCACATTTCATGCAGACTAAACAAAGCACCTCCCTGGGATGCATTAGGCCCATGAACCACTTGCTTACAGCCCCATTAAAATGTTAAGTGTACATAGTGTTTTTTTTTTTACTGTGAACATAATAAACATTTTAAATAATAGCTATATAAGTCTTCCTAATTATTATTTTATATAGGTGCTGCTTGATTTCCTTACAGTGTGCCTCTATTAACAGGCATTTGCTTTTTATTTCGGTTTGTTTATTCGTTTGTTTCATTTTTTCAGTATTACTGATAATATAGAAAGTGTAGCCTTTTCCTTCTTTCTACTGTTTTCCTCAAAATCACTAAATCAAAGATTATGAACTTTGATAATATTAATGACAGCAGTTTAAATTGGATTTTGTAACTTTGTGTTACCTTGCCTGATATTCCTTTTTCTATCTATAGAGTCTTAAAAATTTGGACTAAATTTTAAGCAATGGCTTATATTCATACCATTTGAATGATTTATAGGTCCAAGGATGAGTGTTGCAATGCAGTTGGTAATAGTGAAAAAAAAAAAACCTGGAAATATTCTGATTGCCCATCAAAAGAGGATAGTTAAATAATTAACAGTATGTCTATACTAGTAAGTGACACTAAAAAAGAAGTAAAAAATGCACAATACAGAAAAACATAAGATATATTATAAAAGGCAAAAGTGACACTTAAAGTGTTTTTAATTTTGATAAAATACAAAATTTATCATCTTAACCGTTTTTAAGTGTGCCATCCAATAGTGTTAAGTACAATTCACATTGTTGTGAATCTCCAGAATTTTTCATCTTGCAAAACCGAATGTATATACCCATTGAACAATAACTTCCCATTCCCTACTCCCGCCTGCCCCTGGCAACCATCATTCTGCTTTCTGTTTTTTTAAATTTGACTACTCTAGGTAATTCATATAAGTGAAATCATACAGTATTTATTTGTTCTTTTTTGGCTCACTTAGCATAATGTCCTCAAGGTTCATCTGTGTTGTAGCATATGTTAATTTCCTTCCTTTTTAAGGCTACATAATATTTCATTGTATGTGTATACTACATTGTATTTATCCATTCATAGACATTCAGGTTGCTTCCATGTCTTGGCTATTATGAATAATGCTGCAGTGACCATGAGTATACACTTATCTCTTTAAGACCCTGTTTTCAGTTCCTTTAGATAGATACCTAGAAGTGGAATTGCTGGATTATGTGGCAATTCTATGTTTAATTATTTGAGGAACCTCCATACTGCTTTCTATAGTGGCTATACCAGTTTATATTCCTGCCAATAGTACACAGGGTTCTCATTTCTCCATATCTATTTTTACTTTTGTTGCCTGTGCTTTTGATGTCATATCCAAGAAATCCTTACCACATCTAATGTCATGAAACTTTTTCCATGTTTTTTCCTAAGAGTTTTATAGTTTTAGGTCTTAACATTTAGGTCTTTGATCCATTTTGAGTTAGTGTTTGTATATAATATATGTAAAGGGTCCAAGTTCATTCTTTTGCATGTGGCTATCCAGGTTTCCCAGCATTGCCATTTTCTGTATTGAATGGCATCTTTATTGAAAATCATTTGACCATGTATGTGAGAGTTTAATTTCCGGGCTCTATTCTATTCCATTGGTCCTGTCTGTCTGTCTGTCTGTCTGTCTGTCTGTCTGTCTTTTTGCCAGTGCCATATCATGTTGGTTACTATGGCTTTGTAATAAGTTTTGAAATTGGGCAATGTGAGACCTTCAGCATTGTTCTTTTTCAAGATTATTTTGGCTGTTCAAGGTCCCTTGAGATTCCATATGAATTTTAGGAGATTTTTTCTGTTTCTACCAAAAAAAAAAAAAATCAGTTGTGATTTTTAATAGGGATTGCATTGAATCTGTAGATCACTTTGGATAGTATTGACATCTTAACAATGTTGAGTCTTTAGCCAGTGAACACAAATTGTCTTTCCATTTATTGGTGTCTTCAATTTATTGCAGCAACGTTTTGTAGTTTAAATATTTTATTCTTTTTGATGCTATTGTAAATGAACCAACATGCACTTTTAAAAGCTGTTTTATCATAAATGTTATATCTATACAGGCTACTTTTCTGGGAAGATACACCATAGGATCAGGATGAGAGGGGAGGGAGACTTTCCTTTTTTCTCAGCCTCTGTACTGTTTGCATTTCTTTCATGAGCATGTGGTATACTTTTATAATTAAAACCAGACCAAGTTTTTAAAGGGGAGAGAAAATAAATTTTAGGCATAAGAGCTACTCTTTTCTCAGAACTGATTTCTTAATGTCACTTTATAAATTGGTTTACTTTCTCACCTCCCAGATTATTTCTAATAATTTTGTTAATGTTAAAATATGAAACCTTTTGAGTGCTATCTTATAGCTTACTAAGTTGCTTAATTTCATGCCCCAGAAGTAATTGACTTTTGGCCATAGATCAAGTGGCATGCATGACTGGAAAATAGCATGTGACTGCCTGCCTTCATGACACATTTTGCCAGAAGAGGGGATTTCCCCTCTACTAGGTAGGCATATATTGGCTGGGATGACCTTACAAAATTATTTTATTTCTTTATGTTATGAATCCTCCCAGTATAAGTAGTATTCCATCTACAAGTTGTCTCAGGGAGGGAAAAATTAACAGTTGTCCCTCTCTGTTTTTGCTCTTTTCCATCTAGTGTTGATCAGTCGGAGGGCAGGGTCATATTGGCTCTGATTTCCTTAGAGCAAATGGGAGCCTGCAGAGAACCCGCAAAGGACTGGGCTTAGAGTCAAGGATGCTAGTTTGAATGTTCCCACTTACTTCAGCTTATTCATCTGTAGAATAGGGTTAGTAATTCCAATCTCAGAGTGTTATTTTGAGTTACTAAGTAGAAATCTAAAGATCTGGCACATAGTAGGTAATCAGTGAATGTTAACTTTCTCTTTGGAAAAGAACCTGCAAGAATGTCATACTTGCAAAACTAGATGGAGCTTGTCTCTTGCCAGCTCTAAGGCAACCACCCACACATTCTCCACCAAGCCCATATTTCTTCATCTGGGCTAATATACATGACAGAACAATAGAGTAAGTCTGAAATAAAAGTTATGGACATTCTCTAAGTTAAGTAAAATCTTGGGGCAAAGGAGAAGAACCCAGATAATGCAGTGCTTTGAACAAAAATATCAGTGATCTTTGTGCTGTGATACGGGAAAATAAGGTGCACTACCAACCTGGCCTACTTGATCTTTCATTGCTAAACAAGTTTTGCAGCTCCTTACAGTAAGCTGTGCTATAATGGTGGGAAATGAACAGAAGTAAGAGGTAATGTTAGGTGCTAGAGAAAGGGTTTGAGGTTGCTCACCTCCCCTTAAAAATTCTCTCTCTTTAGTATGTGTGTTGCCCTTGAACCTTCTGCTCCATGCATGACTCAGTCTCCCTTTTGGTTTTAAGGTCCTATAACTCCTGCCTCAACATGCTGCTTTGTTTGCCATCCTAGCAGGGAGGGTGAACTGGTTCAGTTTCATTTCAGCAAGTCCAAGCCTGTTTTCAGATGATGCTGGTAATTAATTCCTTAGTGTTTTTAATTGGTAAACTTAAAGAAAGCTGGGATTTTTCATTCTGAAATACCATTTTTGCTCTCCAGACACCACTAATTATGACTAGAAGAAATCATGCCATCATTTTCCATTTCTCTGGAATGGATTGGAATTATGAGACTAGAGGCCAGAAAATAGAAACTAGAGGCCAGAAAATAGAGCCTAGAAATATAGTGTCAGCCTTAAATAAATAGAGATAGAAAAAGGATTAAAGCAGAAAGCGGAAAATACTTCTAGATTTTAGGAGTTTTGTGTTTTGTTTTGTTTTGTTTTTATTCACTTCTTTGGGCTTAATCACCAAGGACATTTAAGTTCAACATTTGGCTGAAGCTCTTGACACTAAAGCAGTTGCTGACAGGATTGGGAACAGAAGCTGAGCTGATTTTGGGATACTGTGGCCTGACCCTCATTTCATCTAGTTCTCCTGCACTTGCATTTGGTTTTAATACTTTTTCTCATGTGTCACAAAAGAAGCTAAGGCTGGAGTTATCATTTCCCTTCCAGATTAAACCACGATCTCTGGTTGAAGGATAGAATTTAAAACATGCAAGGCATTAGGAGAGAAAAAGAATCTTGATTCTCCAGCCCTGTCCTAAGGTTAACTGTATCCTACTGTCCTCGTCCCTTAAAACACACCACACAGTGGCTTCCCTCGGGTTCCATATCTTCCTCCTCCATGACATTGGGAGCATGAATGATAAGGGCTCACTCACCCTGTCCTTAACAGTCATTATTGGTTTGGAAATACACCGAGAAATGTAGTGCCTTTACTGAAGCATGTTAAATTCATGAAGAGCAAATGGCAGGATTCAAGACCTTCCTCGTTTTCATGACATTTTTCAGATGAAGAGCAACTAAAAGAAAGTGTCTAGGATATTCTGTTGAATCAAATCCTGGAGTCTCAATCAAGGTTCTTAATGATGTTTCAGACCTTATAGTAGGTAGGGAAATCCAGATGTGGGCACTTAAGCGGGTAGCTCTCATTTCTCCTTTTCTGTTGGATCACTGTTAGCATTTCCCTCCGCTGGTGTTTAACCATTATGAGGAGAGAGAGCTTTCTTACATTGAATCCCACCGAGGCTGTAGGCTGTAGTTCCTGAGTTTTTCCAAATCACAGATGGTCATAGAAGGGTGAGCATATTGGGAAGAGCTTTCTTTTCCACTGTTTGGACAAAGGAAGCCTTTGGAAGAAACCGGGTCAGATGAATATTGGGCTATTTATTCTGCTTAGGCATCTCAGTGCTTGCCTGAGAACCAAGTTCTGATTCCTCCTCCTCCCTTTCTACAGGCCTTAACCCTTTCCTCTCTCCTCTACCTCCTCCTCCCACAGGAGGAAACCCTGAGCAGCCTGTTCAACTAGAAAATCGATGACTGATAGAGACTTAGTTGCTGGACTGGGCTTTGTAAACAAAATCTGCCTTTGGAAGAGAATGAGGAAACCAGGGTACCTAAGTTAGCTCAGCTCGTAGAATTAAAATAATCAGCCTTAGGTGAATATGCTTGCTTTTTTTACTTTGGTGTTTCTGCCTTACTTGTTTTTATGTGAAAGATTTTAACCAAGTGGTAGTGGTGGTGGTGTAGCAGCAGCCTACATTTGTTGAATACTATTTTGTTCACTGCTCTGTTATCCTAAGCATTTTACATATATGAACTGATTAAATTCTCAAAACATTATGAGATGGATAGTAGATGAGGGAACTGAGGCAGATTGGTAACTTGCCCAAGGACACAGTGGAGCCAAGATTCAAACCTAGGCAATTTTTCTATAAGCCCATTTTTTAAGGACCATACGGCTGGCTTATAATTATTCTCATATCTAATAGTTAATATTTACTCTTGAATTATAGAAAAATTGGAAGCAGAGTCAATGTTGTTGTTGTTTTTCAGCGTATTATATCTTTCTCATCAGTCAGGGACCAACCTCCCTTTTCTTTTCTAGTGCTGAGGAATGTAAACAAGTTTGCTGGGCCTTGCGAGACTTCACCAGGTTGTTTCGATAGCTCACTCCTGCACTGTGCCTGTCACCCAGGTGAGTGGTATGTCGTTCCCAGCTTTCCCCTGGCTGCCAGGAGTGCTTGGGTTGGGGGTGGGCATACGTTTTAATGCCCATCATGGGACTAGTACTATAGCTAGAGTCAGGGAAGGACCTGACAATTTAATCCTGCTGTACAACTGGGAGATGCAGGGTCCTGATTTTCTTGAGCTATGGCAGCCAGATAATTGTCAGCTTCTTTTGGATGCTCTTTTCACTTGTATAAGAAAGTTACTGTTGTGGAATATCTCAAAAAAAAAAAAAAAAAAATTCTCTTTACCTTACAGACACTTCTAGGGCGGTAAGTGTGTATGGTTAACAAACAAGTATTTTTTTTAACAGTGCTGACCTAAAGTTGACCGTGGTACATGGCATGACTCATCTAAAACTGACCTTTCAGATTTAATGAGCAAAGATGCTTATTCTAATTTGAACACTGAAATGCCAGGTTTTGACTCAGGCAGGAGGTATAGGAAAGGAGCTGACATCTCTGTCTAGCTCATGATCATCAGTTTTCTCCATATGCTTCCTATCGCCTGATTTCTGAAGCAAAGCAAGAAGCTGAGCTAAGGAAAGAAAGGACTGGGTAGAGGGACTTGGGTTCCATTTTCTTGACTGAGAGAAGAAAGGTAACTTTCCTCTAAGCCTACCCTCTGACATTTTAAGCAGAATTTATTCAGTCAGGAGGCAATTCTCGATGCATGTATAGGACTCTGGTAATTTCTGTGATTAAATGCATTAGTAAGTGAAAGTGCTGTTCAGCAAGCAGTGCCTCACCACACCAGAAATTATTTCTATGTTTTAGTTCTTTAATGAGTAGTGATAGCCTTTTGGATCCTCAGGTTTTACAGTGTCTATAAAAGCTAACATTGATACACGTTGGGTGAACAGTGAATGTTCATAGCAAATATTCATGGAGCCCTTACTGTGTATCAGATACTACTATAAATGATGTATGTGTTTTAACTAAGATAACCCTCACCCAGTTCCCTGGGTTAGTTACTGTTATTATTCCCATTTTATAAATGAGGAAATTGCGCTTCTAAGACGTTAAACAATTTGCTTGATGTCACAGTCGGTAATTGATAGAGCCACAATTCATATGTAGACATTCTGGTGCCAGAGTCCTCATTTTTAACCACTCTCTTTAGCACTTTACAGTAGTACTCTTTCCAGAGAGTCTAAATCATTGTTTTTTAAACTTTTATTTGTGAAACTCTAATATTTAAATAGACCGAAGTGGAGATTTTCTGGTTGGTTTAGAGTGGGTAGCATGGAACTACTGGCTCACCTTTACCCCCACATATCATTCTGAATTTCCACAGGACCCTCAGGATTGGAAAAGCACTGCAGATAGTATTTCATTAAAGCAGTAGCTCCCTTCAAATCACAAGTAAAACTTGAATTTCTTTTTTTTACTGACTTCTTATGGCAGAGACCAGAATAAGGTACCTGAGCAAGTATAGAAACTTCTGCCTTGACTTTATAAAATGCTTATTGTCTCCTGGACCACAAGTATTGACTATCTTTTCTCTTTTGTCAGGAATGTCTTTTTAAATTAGAAGACAGGAAGAAAACAAACCAGACTGTGTCCCACAATCAGAAACCTCCATTGTGGCAGAGGGGCCTTCACCGCCACCAGGGCGCCCACCAGACAGGGAGAGACTCCAGCCTTCCGAGGCTATCCTGAGGAGTTCCTGTTTGGGGGTGAGGGAAAATCAGCACGGTTTTTAAAAAGATGGCTGCGGGCCTGTCCGGCGTGGTGGGAGGGGAGCTGGTTTCCTGGTGAGCTTGTTTCTAAAAGGAAAAATAATTTTAAGGAAATAAAAAAGGAAAACTAAACTTAAACCAGAACTGAAACATTCGCCTGGTAGCAAATGACACACACACATACATACACATACCCACACACACACATGCTGACACATGTGTGTGCACACAGAAAAATTAAAGTACAACCTTTCTGTGAAACAAGAAAAACAGATACTTAGGGAAAATGGGAATTCAGATGAGATAAATAGCTGCAATGGAAGATAAGGGTCAAGATCATCTTACGGTTCTTTATTGTTTTGCCCTCTCTCTCATCCTCCCTTCTTTCCTGTTTCCCCTCCTCTTTTAACAAAGTGGATAGAAATTTCCCCCATCCTCCCCAGGCGTTTCTTACCACCTTTAGAGTTGTTCGAACAGGGAGGAGTAAGTACAGAGCCTGTTCTGTTCTATATCATGGTCACATCAGTGATAGTGAGACCTGCCAGGGCCAAAATTCATGTATGTCCCGACTCTGACCACCCTCTCCAGTCTCTGATCCACTTCCAATCCACATTGGGTTGTTGTCAGCCTTGGAGAAAAGAGCCAAAATTGGGTTGAGTGGGATATAAATGTATATTCTAAGTTTTAACTTTTTTAAGATTTTTTTTTTAGTTAATATTTCACCCACAGACATGAAAAAAAAAAAGAGGGGGGGAATATGGAAAAAAGTGTTTACAGGGCTAAGTGTATTTTACTAAAAAATGTGGAAATTATTTGACTTTATGGGGATGAGGCGGGAAAGGGAAGCCCAAAGCAGATCTTAATGTTTTAAAGGCATTGCAGCCCTGCACAGGCACTAAACATGAGGGCACTGTTCTGTCTGGTGTTGTAGCCATCTCAAGAACAAATCAACAACAAAAAAAAAAAGAAAAAAGAAAAAAATAAATTTTTAAAATTTAATCAATGTTTGTTTTATTTTCTTTCACTGCCTCATAGTTCTGAAATGGTACAACTGGACCACTTCCATGAGCAGTCTTAGTTGTGATCACATCATCTGTGTTTGAAGTTTAAAAGGCAGGCCCCTGTCCTTCATGCCACAGACACTTCGTATTCCAGGGGAGTGGCGCATTCTGCATCTTTTATTCTTCTAGTTCTCCCCAAAACTCTTGCGTTACATTATATCTTTTCATATAGCCTCAGTGGAAAAGAGAATGGATCTCTACAGCATGTTAAACAGCAATACGGTGTATTCTTTCCACGGTGGCCACCGAGTAGATTGGTGTTTACTAACCTACTGAGTATTTGGTCTTTAAAAAAAAACCTGTACTGAAGTATAATTGACATACAGTAAGCTGCACATATTTAAGGTATGCAGTTGATAAGCTCTGACAATAGGATACACCCATGAAATCATTAACAATCAAGACAATGAACTTGTTTACTCCCAAATTTCCTCATGCCTCTCTCCATTCTCCTCCATGCCCAAGTAGCCACAGGTCTGCTCTCTGTCATTGTAGATTAGTTTCCATTTTCTCGAGTTTTAAATAAATGAGATCATATAGTATGTTATAGTAATTGGGCTTTGAGCTAGTGAACTTGATTGCAGAGCTGCATCTACTATTTGGAATTGATGAAACTTTCCTGCTTAACATCGATGCTACTCAGAGTTTTACTCTCTAAAGAGGCATTATTGGAAGGGGAGGGAAAAACTTGAATATAAAAGTGTTTCTAGTGAGATTATCAAATTCTGGGCATCAGCACAGTACCCCAGCCATCTCTCATTTTCTGGGTAAACAAAACTGAAGCCTGGTCCAATCCTGGGTTCTTAAAACGGCCAGTTGCCCTTGCTCTGTTTGCTTTGTTTAAGGATTTGGCTTTGATCACAGAAAGTTGTATCTGGACTGGAAAAACGTGTAGAAGACTTAACACAATTCTCCCTGGCCACTGAAAAATTGCACGTGGAATGCATATCCCAGTTATGTAGCTCATTAATGGTGTCAGGGCCTCACTACTTACAATAAGTTACAGATCACTTCAGACTAGTTCTTATAAACAGTTGTTTTTGGCATAGCAAGAATACCCACCTAAATTTTAAGCTAAAAGGGAACTTTGGGATCAGGTCCCCTCAGTGTTTTCCTGCATGATATCTAGTGGAAGAATGAGAGTCTTGCCCCTGAGCTTACCTAAGGCATAAAGTGCTCACGCAATTGTCTGTTCCATGATTTCTGCATTGGCGTAGCCAGAGAATTTTAGTCATGATTATGGGGACCATAGATCACCCATTGGGGCTATACCCAGCAAGATTAATACTAAAGAAAAGTAACTTGTAATTTTTATGTTCATGTTCGATGAAGATAAGTAACTCAGAATGTAGGACAAATAAGACATTAAGAAACTTGAGCTTTTGAATGGCATCAGTACCTCATGAATGCAGTGTACATGTCCACCTTGTGTGGCCCCAGTTTAACTGAATCTTCTGCAAAGATTAAAGCCATAATCCATGATTATGCAGTAAGGTATGCCTGATTTTTTGAGACACGTTATCAGCAAATGAGAAAGCTGCTTCCAAGAATGTTCCTTTTACAAAAATGAAAACCATCAATATCCTCTCCTCTATGAATAATGAAAATTTCTTTATGTCAATGAAAAGCTGAATTAGAGGAAGGAGTCTTGAATTAAAAGGGAATATTTAGTCGGATACAAGGATGAACTCCGTTGGAAGGGTTTGGAGAAAGGAAGTGAGGGGGAAATTTTCTGTTGGGGGCTAGAGGGATGCGTTCATCCCCAGGGCCACGGACATCAGTGTTCTAATGGATTCCAGCTTCAACCCTAGCAGAGGTCCCTAGCACAGTCAAAGGCCACCACCAAGCAGAATTCTAGCAGAGCTAGGGAGTAGTAAATTGCAACACGCATTGTCCTGCCTTTAACCTCTGGAATGAGTTAACATCTGTCGCTCCTTTCGGGTAGCGTTCATCCACAACAGGCTACTGCAACACAGATCTGTATGAAATGACAGCCAGGTATGCTGTTTTTCATTTTCATTTTTGTTTTATTTTTTAAAAAGTCAAAAAGTCAAAGCCCAAAGAGGATTTGCAGCAGCCCCTGAGCTTCCTGCAGTATTAGAGAAATCCATCTACAAGTAGTCACCTAGTGCAGATCTTCCTTCCAAGATTCCATAGTTCATCTATTCTCGGGCTCCCTGCTCCACTGTTCATCAAGGGTTTCTAACCCAGATGCCTTCGGGGACAAGGCAGTGAAAGGAGGGAAGCAGGCTGGGAGAGGACTGTACTGAACTCGCCCATCTGAAGTTCCAGCTCATTATCGCTATTGGAGAATGTAATGGGAATGCTTCTATATTTCCCAATTCCCTGAAAGAAGCTGGAAATCAGGTGGGTGACATCTACTAATCTCAAAGTGTTGACAACTTATTTCAATCTAAAGAGGAAATAGAGCTATACAGGCCAGTGGGGAAAAGTGCTAACCTTGGTAAATGATTGAAAACTAAAGACAAAAGGAACTGTACATAAACACTGTGCTCTAGTCGGTAAAGTTTCTTAAAGGGTATGGGTTAACAATTCTGAAACCTCTGTGTGTATGTGCAGTATGGAAAAGGTGGGAAGAGGCGTCACCTATGGTAGAGAAACCTGACAAACACTATCTTAGCCAGGTGATCACGAAAAAATCACGGTGGTAGCATGTGCCCTCAGTATGATGATGTGAGAATGACACTTCACCTCTGTGGTCTTCCTTACAAAAACCATGAGAAACGCAAGAGATAAACCCAAAATAGGGGACTTTCTCATGCGTGCCCTCAAAGTCAAAAACAAGGAACCTCTGAGAAATTGTCAGACCGGTAGAGGCAAAGGAGACATGACTAAATGTAATGCAATAACTTGGATGGGATCCTGGAACAGAAAAAGGATATTAGATAAAAACTAATTAAATCTGAATAAAGATTGGAATTGAGTCAATAATAGTGTATTCATACAGATTCATTAGTTGTGACAAATATACCATAGTAATATAAGGTGTTAGCAATTGGGGAAACGGTATGAGGTATATAGGAACTCTCAAGTAACTCTTCTGTAACTCTAAAACTATTCTAAAAATTTTTTAAAATCCGCACAGGCCACTTAACCACACAAAGACGCTTGGCCTTGCTCATAATGAGAAGTGGCACTAGGATACTATTTTTGATCTGTCAGGTGGGCAAAAATCCAGAATGTTAGTATAGTTTGTTGGTGTGATTGGGGAAACAGGCACACTCAGGTTTAATAGGATTTTGCCAATATCTAGAAAAATTACATATATTTTTCCTTTAGCCCAGAAATCCCATTTCTGGAGCTCCATCCCAAAGATACACTGGCAAAACTATGAAAAGATGAGTATGCACAAGCCTCTTCACTGTAGCATGATGTATAATAACTAAAGATGGAGACAAATACCTAAAACTAGGTAGTTAAAAAAGCTCCATTCAGTTGAGCCTCTAGAATTCAGAGTCTAGATCAAAGTACCAATTTACAGGAAATACAGAAGACAAAATACGTTAATAGCAGAGCAGCCAGCATCTAGGCAAAAGCAGAATGCTGAACAATTTGGTTTCTTCCACAATTAAATTGCAATAAAATTTATCTAATGTCTTAAATTTTTAAACAATAGGTATTTTATAAAAGTTAATGTCTTCACATTAGATTTGAGGATATAGTGGTTTTGTTTTTTCAGAATGTCCCTGTCTTCTTAGAGATACATGATGACAACACAAAATGTTAGGTGTAGGTAGGATTTGCTTCAAAATAACCTCAGGGTGGGGGTGTGGATGGTAGTTTAGATGAGAAAGACTATGAATTGACAATTGTTGAAGTTACTACATGGGGATTTCATACCATTCTCCCTACTTTCACAAATGTTTAAAATCTTCCATAATAAAAAGATAAACAAAATTATTCAAGCCAGAAAATTATATCTATGAGCCAGATTCAAACAATGAGCTACCAATTTACATTCATTGTCCTAATATATTTAATAGCGTGCAAATATACAGAAGGATAAAGATTGCGATGTAATCGAAATACCAGCCCTTTTTCATCATTTCTTATGGGAAAATTGATTTGGACAGGATTTTATATTCTGCACACATTTAAAAATCCATACCCTTGCTTTAGTCAGCTTCCTCCTGGAAAGCAGCCAGCCAGGTGAGTGTTTATGAAGGCCCCGCTGACTCATCAGCCTGGAAGGCAGGCCCTCTCTGTGTCAATGGCACCAGAGATGAAGGGGAGGTGCTAGGAGAAAGGGCCAGCTGGCATCAGAAATAGGGTCTAGTAGAATAGCATGGAAGCAGCTGGTGCTGGAAAAAGTAAAAGAATAGCTGAATGTTTTTAACATTTATTAATCCAAAAATATATAAAACTCCACTTTCTACCCCAGGTTCTTGGACTCTCAAGAAGAGGTAGCTGCCAGCCTTAAGTATCTGGTATAATACCTAAGTGCTCATATCTGTCTCAGGAAGGAGAAAGATGAAGTTAGGCTCAAAGTCAGGCCCATGCCCTGCAGAGGCCCTGCTAGGGGGACCGGGCCCAGAGCTCTTAGCTCTTTCTGCCAGAGGAAATGAGGGCATGCTGGCGCAATTCCCTCTGGACAGCGAGGGCCCCGGAGTCGGAGTTCCTTGTCTGCTCACTGGTGTCGATGGCTGAGTTCTTCCAGAGCCAGGAGACCAGGGCGAGCAGAGGAGAGGCATGTCCAGAAGATACAGCCCCCATAGCAAAACTGGCTTCCAGCTTCCTTTGCCTTCTGTCTGCAGGGAGAACCTGGAATTTGGGCCTCTCTTTCCTCTATTTTGGCCCAAATACACTTCCCGGAGACCCAGAGATAGGACCCTGCAGCCAGTCAGATGCCCCTGGGGCTGTCACACCTCCACATTAATCCATGCAGCCACCCAAGAAGCCTAGTTCAGTCACTATCTGCAACCTCATTGCATGCCGGCTGGGTGCATGGGCCAGGCCCCACCAGCAGGAGGGGCCTGGGCCACTGGCTGCAACTGCTGCTGAGACTGCCAGATGTGATGGAGCTCCTTGAACTGTTCCACCATGTGGTCTTTGAGGTCTGGGTTTGAGATCTGTAGCCGGATACTATCAGCCGACCAGGAAAGCTCCCCTGAGAACATCTCCAGCAACAACCGAGCTGCTACGGGCACCACCTGGGGAGCAAAGAAGATCCAGGAGAGGGAGAACCTTGTCAGGGTGGTCAAATCCAGTTGCGCGTGAGGGCATCCACCAGGGGACGGGCGATGGGCCGCATACACCAGGAAGAAGCGGCACCAGTATCTACTTTGGACAAAGGCGACTTATGTGTGGACAGCCCTGGGCCTTGATGATATCCAGCCACCAAGTTCACACTGCCCAGAGAGCCCTGAGTCTCCACCGTGGGGCGAGGGCTTGTCTCAGGAGTCCCCTTTACTCAAGCCAAAGCAGAATTGGGGGGTTGGGGGGGTTGGGAGATGGTAGTATACCTGTACAGTGATGAGCTTCTTCTCTCGGGGTTTGCGGTCAGGCCACTCCTCCCCAAAGCAGAAGAAGATTTCAAACGGTGGTGGGGTGTTGGTCTGGCCCTTCTGGAACAGGATGAGCCCTACAGCGAGATCAAGACCCTCAGAGGCTAGAACCATGCCCCCGATGATAGGAGCCCAGGAGGAACACAATGTGGGGCCCTCACCATTGAGAAAATTCTCCAGGCTGAAGAGCTTGGTCTTGACCTCTCGCTGGATGGGGTTGGGGTGTGACCCATGAGCAAAGGCACAGGGCCCACTCCAGAACACCTTGCACTGGCACAGGCGGATGGCATACAGATCCTGACCTTGCAACTGGAGGATGAGCCCGCGGTCCAGGACATCCAGCAGCTGGTTCGTGTAGAAGCGCTGCTTGTCACTGGGGATGTCCTCAGGGCTGGGGAAGCGCACTTGCTCCAAGCTCACAGGGCCAAAGAGCTCCACCTGCTCCTGGGTGGCCTCTAGCTGGCTGTAGAAGAGCCGGCAGCCATGTGGGTTGCTGATGGTGAGGGCACGGGGTGGCCGCCCACGGTACTGGAACTTGATCTCCAGGTCAGTCACTGTGGGGCAGAGGGGCAGGACTTCCTGGTCTCTGAGCCCCAGACCTCCCATTCTGCAGTTCGACCGACTTTTTCTGCCCAGTGGCTAGGTCGTCTGCTCAGCACTCCCCCTTACTTCCCCCCACCCAAGGAGGGACTGGCATGGGCATCTTTGTTCTTTTCTTAGCCATCCTCCATCCTCTTTGCAAACCAACCCCCCACCACCACCCCCCCCAGCACCGCTTTACCCTGCCCAGCCAGCCCCTGGGTCCTTACGAGGCAGCATGTGAGGGCTGATCAGCAGGTCGGGCAGGAGTTGTTCGCTTGCAGGGGGCAGGCTGGCAGCCAGGGCCCCGTGCTGCAGGCTCGGCAGGACCTCAGGGAGAAGCTCCCCATAGGCGGGGGCAGGGCCCAGGAGGTTGGGTCCTGGAGCAGGGGGGCCCAGCACTGCAGGAGGCTGCAGAGTAGGTGGCCACTTGACATCCTCTTTGGGTAAAGAATAGGGTGCCATGGGGGGACCAGGCTGCGCTGCTTCTACAGAGGGTAGGGGTGGAGAGAGCTTTAATGCAACTTCTAGGAGCTGCCTCCCAGGCTCACCTACTCCCGGCCCTGGACCTCCCCCCATAGCCTCCCTTCAACCCCCTCCCAGGTACCTATGGTACCTGCAGCTTCTCCTTATACTAAGCCCCCAACCATACCACCTCCCAGCCCCACCTGTGAGGCTCAGGCTCGGTAACATCCTCTGGAGCTGAAGGGAAGACACAGGCAAAGGAGGAGGGAAGAGGCCAGAGAGAGAAGGGAGGACAGGTTATTAAATTGATCTGATGCTAAAGAAAACACATGAGAACCACAAGGCAATTCCCTGGTCCTCGGCTTAGCCGAGGCCAGACCCTGCCTCCAGCCCCAGGTCTGCCATCGCAGGCAAGTCAGTGAGCTGCTCAGTCCCTCAGTTTCCACATCTGCCCTCTGAACAGGTATAGCACCTACTAAGCTCCGACTTCTGTGAGAGTCAGTCAATCAAAGTGTGAGCACGTGTTGAACCGACAAAGCCCCCGAGGGTTCAAGGTGGTGACTTTGTTTCTATCCTCAGAATCCCGGAGAAGAAACTCAAGAGTAGAGCTGCAGGGAGAGCAGCAGGGCGCCAGAGGAGTGGGCTGCCCCGTCCTAGAGCAGAGGACAAGAGAAACGCCCCGGCCGGGCCCACGTCAGGGCAGGCAGAGCCCCCGCTCACCTCTTCCTCTTCCTCCTCCTCCTCCTCCTCCTCTCCTGCACCACGCGTGTGGTCCTCGCTGGGCTGTGACTCTGCAGATGGAGGGAGAGAAAAAGGAAGACGGGAAAGAAGTCAGTGGGGAGGAGAAGGAGGGTCACCGGGGTCCACATAGCAGCCCCTGCTGTAGCTGCACAGCCATCAGGAACCAGTAGGGACCTCTCTGACCCCGTGGCGCTCAGCTCCCTAGGCCACCAGATCTGTACTGGGAGCCGGGAGCCAAGAACGAGAACTGGCTAAGGGAGATGAACCTAAAGCCCTGGTCCATGCCCCACAAGTGGCCTATCCCCAGCCACTCCTTGGGAGTGCGTGCCCGACCACTGCACAATGGAGGGCACTGGGCCTCCCTGCACCGCCTCCTACGTGGCCCACACAGGGAGGCATGGATACCTGCGGGAGCAGGGCCATTGGAGCAGACCTCGTAGATCTTGTAGGGCTGAGGTGGCATGTCCCGGGGCCCGTCATAGATGAGGCGGAAGTCACGGCTCTTGTTAAGGGCACAGCGCAGGTTGGCCTTCCACTTGGCCGGATCGGCCTCGTCCACCCCCTCGGTGTACTTCCCCGTCTCCTTGGCCCAGGCCTGGGGCAGGGACAGAAGACAGGCAACCGCAGAGAACCTCGCCCCTCACCAAAGCCCAGCCCCTCCTGTCTGATGGGAGTTGCTGCTGTGCAGGGAGACCACGGACACCCCGAGTGCCCCTCTGCAAGGTGGGAGATATGACACCAGCCCTTCCCAGCCCTCGGGGAAATCGAGGTGCTTTGAAAGGCATTGCTTTCCCCGCTCCTGCAAGCGTGAACAGGTATAATCTCTAAGGAGGACAGTACGACATGGTGGACAAGAATGTGGGTCTGGAGCAGGACCGGGTTTGAATCCGGAAACTGCCACCCGCCAGCTGTGTGCCAGCAGCACATTACTTTGCCTCTCTTTGCTTTGGTCTCCCCATCATAGCACCCACCTCACAGGGTGGCCATGAAGACTCAAGGGCCCAAAAAGCTCTCAGAACTAACCACGCCTGCATTTGGATGGGCTCCGTACACCTTAGCTATTGGTATCATTATTTTGGAGGGCACTTTGGTTGCTGTCAGGATTACAAATGTTTCTATCCCTTAACCCAGTCATTTGACTTTTAGGAATTTATTCTATAGATAACAGAAGCATCGACACAATTCTGCATATACAAGGTTATTCATTGCAGCATACTGTTTGTGAAAGTAAAAGACCCCAAATAACTGAAGTGCCCATCAATGGGTGCCCGTTAAATTACGACCCATTCTAAGAGTGAAATACTAGACGATTAAAAAAAAGAGGGAGCTTTTGATATACTGACATGTTGTAATCTTCAAGAAATACGAGCTATGGGAGAATATGCATACGTCTCTCATTTTGTGGAAAGTGGAAGAAAGGATAGGTACATATTTGCTCGTCTATGTACAAAAAACTCTCGCAAAGGATAAACAAGAAACTGATAATACCTATTGCCTCCAGGGAGGGGGTGGCTGGCTGGGGACAGGGACAGGAGGGAGACTTTTTCCTGCAAACTATTTTATGCTTTTTAAATTTTGAGTTGTATAACTGGGTTATCTATTCAAAAATAAGCAGATTTGAAAAGAACCTTGAAAAGGTAACTTATCAAGTGCAAAAACTAAGAAACACACATCCAAAGCTTTAAAAATAAGCATTCTCTTTGACCCAGCAATGTTTAACTCTAGGAACTAACCCCAAAGAAAATCATTTAAGATGTACAAAGGGTAAGAGTTTAGAGGGTATACCTGGCAATGTGGTCTTCAACACTGAAACACCAGAAGCAGTCAGGTATGCCTGATTTTATTTAGCACAGTTTAGTCACTCAGTCCCAGGTTATGAAGCATCCATAACCTGGGACTGAGTGACTAAACTGTGCTAAACCCCTCCAATGGAAATTTCAGCGGTCACTAAAAGTGACGTGGCATATATTGGAGAGAAAATTTGGTCCCAATGTTGGGTGAAAAATGTGGGTTACAAAATAGAATACACAGTCTGATTCTATGTTTGTATCTCATGAATACATGTGCAGAAGACTGAAAATATAAGCAAAAAATAATCATAGCAGTTACCTCTTAGTGTTATGACTACAGGGGAATTCTGTTGTCTTCGTTCAGCACATGTACATCGAACGTGCACAGTGCACACGTGCTCACGTGTAATGAGTACAAGACAAGAACGAGGGGGAGGAGGAGTTACAGGAAGGTCTCTTGGGGACCTCTCAGTCCCCACCTTGCTCTGGGGAGCAAATTAGAAAAGATATACCCTGTGGTCATGCCTGGGTCCCCTAAGTCCACACGTAGGATCACATGCAACTGAGTGGCCAGTCTGAAATTTGGGAGGGGGGTCCTCTTCTAGGGAGGGGGTGCCTCAGAGGTCCAGGCAGTCCCTCATCCAAGGCTTACCTTGAAGATGGTGTTATCTCCATCCTGGCTTGGGCCGTGCCGTGTGGCATGTCGCCAGGGGATGTAGAAGAATTTCCTTTCACCATTGACCCACTGAAGCCCTGGGTACTGGCAGCTGTTCACCTGGGCCACCAGCCAGGGCTTCAGCCGCACACGGCGGGGCGGCGGGAGGGCACCTGGGGCGGGCTGGTTCATGGTCTGCAGGAGAAAGCAGGGCGGGGCATTAGCAGATTTGCAGCTAAATGCTCCTCTGGCAGAGGGGTGTGGGGGCGCTCGGGGGCCCAGCCGTTGGCTGTGAGGGCTTTCATTTCCTCCCAGCACTGGGGGCTGGAGTCTCCCCTGTCCCTCCAGGTGCTCAAAGACAATTCTCTTTTCTAGCCTTCAGCTTTCTTGTCACAGGATCCCCGCATCTATGCTGTGTTTGGGGACAAAGGAAGGAGGGCATTACAGCTGAAGTGGATGCTGCGGGTGCCCCGCCCAGAGGTATCACTTCCCCAGCTGCTGCGAGGCTGGCACAGCACAGAGGCATAGAGCTGTCCATTGAGAGACCTGCCCTCCCTGCCCGACTCCAGGCTAGGCCCACCCCTCCCCACAGGGGACAGCCAGTAGCCAGTGAGTGACTGACACACAGGGACAAAAGGCCGGTTCCCTTGCTTTAGGTGGAGCAAACTGGTGCTGCATGCGCTCCAGAGCTCCCCGAGGGGTCAGGCTGAAGCCAGCCTCCAGCTGGGTCCACATCCTTGCTTAGCATTCTCCCTGCTCCCCTCCCTCACTAAAGCACCCTCTAGGAGACCTGGCCCAAGACCGAGGCAGACATGTGAATGGAGGGAGGGTTTCTACACCCAGTCTTCGGAGCCTCCTTTCTGCCTCAGTTTCCCTCAGAAATCAAGCTTTCCCCACCTGGACATCTTAAGGGAAATCTCATCAGTCAACTCAGTCTACCTCCTGTATCACCAGGACAGTGGCCACCAGACTTAGAGCCTATCCTTCTAAAGCCATCAAATTCTTAGACTCTGGTCCCTCCCCCTGACCATTTAGCAATTAGTAAGCACCTAACATTTGCCAGGCCCTGTGCTGCGCAGAGCTGCAGGAACTACAGAGGCGAGGTCTAACGGCTGCCCACAGGGACCCAGTGCCAGCTCTCCAGGCCAGTCTCTGCCTCCCTAGGTGGAGGCCAGCGGGCCACGTGGAACCCACGCCTCCTCCCTCCGTCTGCCAGCCCCTCTCCAGACCTGAAATTTCTCTTCACTGTCCTGAGGCCCTTCCTGCTCAGTTCCATCCTCGGTGGTTTCTCTCCTGCCCTTGCCCTTAACCTACAAGCCCAGAATCAGAGGTGGAAAGGACTGAGCCATCACAGAGCCACCCGTCTTAAGACCGAGGGGAATTTGTCACTCGGCCAGTAAAGAACAAAGGGCTGAGCAGGATGAGATACAAGGCTGCCTCCATGCCGGGCTCTGGTAGGTGAGTCGGTGGCTGGTGCGTGTGTGTGTAAGAGGACGCACTGCCCCAGAACCATGCTTCTCTCCCACATCCTTGGTACCTCCATCGACTCAAAAGACCCTCACAAGTAAGGAGAGGGGGTGGTGGCAATAAGGGTGGCATAGGGATGGGTGGGCATGTTGCCTGGAAGGGTGACGTGCAGACAGGTGCCGACACTTGCTCTTGTGGGGTGGGCACACCAGCATGCACATTCCACTCTCCAAGGCACCATGGGTGGCCCCATGGGTGGCCCTGAACTCTTTTCATTGAGATCAGTGGGTTTGGGACTCTTACTCCACCTCACACTGACCCTCCCCCCATCTTGTTTACCTTCCAGGTGGGCAGGCGGCCTCCTCAAGGGCAAGACTGTCTCCTGCTCTCTCCTCCCACACACTCCCCTCACCCCAGCACCCTACCATTCACTGAACCAAAGTAGGACTTAAGAAATACCAGCCACCTGGTACACCCCAGATGCTGGAAGCATTCTGTCCTCCAGATGATCTCCCGCCACCAGCCCTGCTCTCTCCAGGACCCTCTTCCGGGTCAAAGGGAGTGAGACTGGACCCAAGAGGAAGGCTGCTGAGGCTCCAATGCCGGCTAGGGTCCAAGGCTGGCAGGCCTCTCAGGGAAGGAACGGCTGAAGGAAACGGGGTATCTGGGTTGGTGAAGTGAACACTCAGGGGTGGGGGAGGGGGATGAGAGCCATCCTTAATGTTTGAGGTACCACTGTGTGCAAAGGGA
This sequence comes from Pteropus vampyrus, assembly GCF_000151845.1. Taxonomy (NCBI): domain Eukaryota; kingdom Metazoa; phylum Chordata; class Mammalia; order Chiroptera; family Pteropodidae; genus Pteropus; species Pteropus vampyrus. The sequence continues at coordinate 8,603,631 of NW_011888814.1, read as the reverse complement.
CTAGGGTTTGAGTCAACACCAGAGTAGCCTTCACTGACGAAGATGACCCAGGCTGAAGAATTTTCTAACGGCTAAAGCCATCCAACCAGGGCCGGGCTGCTGCCTGGGAGGTCCTCAAACCCCAGGGGGTTTCCTGGCCTGCCTGGGTGGAAAGTTGACTGCCCTCTGTTGTTC
>NW_011888814.1:8596658-8602307 GCF_000151845.1 Pteropus vampyrus | reverse complement strand
ACTCCTTGACAGCGGAAGAGGTCTGCAGTCTCAGGGGTGACATTTCTGCAGCCTCAGACCTAGCTTTGTGGATGCTGGAAAGTGGGGAAAACCCGGCAGCGCCTGCATCAGCTTCCATGGGATGCCGAAAGAGAAGTGGATGCTGAGGACCCGAGGGAGTCTCCATACAGGAAGCAGCCAATAGCCCCTCTGGGGTCGGGGTGGCCCCACAACTCATGCCAGGGCCCTGACGTCCCCGGAGCCAGCGACTTGAGGAGTCTGGAACACTGTGGGCACCAGGGGCCCCTAGAAGAGAAAGTACTGCAGCCCCCTGGTTGTGGGCAGAGCAGCAAGCCCCTCGCCACCTCCCGAGTTTGATTCACATCGTCTCTCTCCCCAAACCCCACGCCAAGCTCAGGGAGGAGGCATGGGGGTTCCTGCACCCTCGATACCCTACATTCCACCTCCTCCACGCGGGTCGATCACACCCGGAGACCAGCGAAGGCTGGGGGCAACAGCTGCCTCAGGAAGAAGCCTCTCTCTCTCAGTCTCCTCCCAGGGCACTGTGGGGGAAGGCCAAGGCGCAGGGGGGAAACCCCAGAGTCAGGCCTTTCAGTAAGAAAAGGTGGTTTCCAAGTGCCTCCTTAGACTTGCTGGGAGTCCCCGCGCCTCGGGCCAATAGTTCAGGGGAGGTCGAGGCCTCTGCCTCTGACCTGGCTGCTCCCTTCGGAGAGCCTCTAGCTTCCTCCATCTGCCCTACCCCGCGTCTTTGCTCGACCTGGTGACTTATCCCCGCTCCGCGCGCAAGAGTCCAGGCCAGACCCTGCACTGGGGACAGCCCTGCAGGTTCTGCCTGCAGCGGGTTGCCGCGGAGCCACCCCCGGGACACGGGCTCGGGGTCTGCCTCTCGGACAGCTCCTCTGGCGGGTGACACCTCCGCCCTCTTCCCCGCCCTGCTGTGCCCAAGGTGTTGGCGAGGCCAGGAAAGTTCCCCCATCCCCGCCCCGGTTCCGGGGCATCCGCTCCCGCCCTTGGGGGTCCTGGAGATCACCGTGTGGGGTCCTTCGCACGTATTCGCCATCCCTCAGGGCACACCGCGGCCACACTAGTCTCTGTTCCTTCACTTTGAGATTCTTAATTGTTTCGGTTTTAAGTTCCAGAGAAAGACGAAGAGAAACTAGTCCAAGAAATATTACGTCCCGTGGTTCCTCCTCTGCTAGGAGGGTCAGCGCCTTCATTTGTGGGCCGCGAGTCAAAAAACCGCGCCTCTACCTGACACCATCTTCCTACACACCCTCTGCCCGAATTCCTGCCATTGGCCTTAAGATCCTGGCAGGACGAACTCTTTAAACCTCATCCTCTTACCCGAAAGGGTGAGGGGTGCACGGGGGAGCGCACAGAAAGGACAAATCGGGGTTCTCTCCACGTCCCAAGGTACTCCGGCCGGGCGCCCGGGCGCACCCATCCTTGCCAACGCGAGACGGAGGGAGAGAAGCAGCAGAGCTGGCGCCTCTGGCCGCAGCGCCGACTCCACCACCGGGCCTCGGGGCTCCCGCGGCGCCTGCGGAACGAAGGCTGCTGGTGCGGGGCACCCTATGGTGATCGGGACGGGAGAGACACCCTGGAGGCTGCCAGACCGTCAGGGCGCGCCCTACATTAAGCGCCCACCCGAGCTCTGGCTCCAGGCGGGCGGGACGCCGACCCCTCCCGCGCGCCCGTCCCTCCCCAGCCCCCGCCCGCCGCCGGCAGGTGCCCAGCGGGCGCGACGAGGAGCGCGGGGTGGTCGGGACCTACCTGTCAGCCGTGCGCCCGCGAGGCTGCGCCCCGGAGCACGCGCCGGGCGGCGGGGCCGACTGCGCTCTCCGCGCGCGGCGCTCCCCACCCGCCGGCCCGGCACTTCCGCATCGCCGCCCCCGCCCCTCCGGGAGGCCGCCGAGCCCGGGTGCGCGGGCTGCGCCCCGCCCCGCCCCGCGCAGCCACCCGCGGGCCCCCGCACTGACCCGGAGACCGCGGGCCCGGGCTCAGCTTCAGGCCGGACTGGGGCCCCTGCAGCGCGTGACCTCGGGGGAGCCGCCAGGCAGAGCAGGGGCCTGGACCGACGGCTGGGGTCCTTCGGCCTTCTGGACCTGCAAAATAGTCATGCGACAGCCCCAGCCCCCCACCACGCTTCAGTGCTCAGTCGGGCCCGGGAATTTCCCAGTCTGCGCCCTCCGGGAGCTCAGATGCGTGCAGACCCAGGCCATCAACCGAGCCTCGGACGGGCGCGCGGTGGGGCGACGGATAAGATCCGAGGCCGCCCCAGCCCCCAACCGCTGGCGCCCGGACCCCGACACCGCATCCTGGACGAGCCTGCAGATAGGAATCCTCAGGCTACTCTGCCCCTTTCTAATTCTCAACCCCCACACCTGCCTGCCGCAGCTCCCCTCCCTGGTCGCTCAAGGCCTCTCCGTCAGCGCCATGCTCGCCTGTCCCGCCTCTTCACTCACCGCTACCTTGACCGTCTGCCGTTCTGGACGTTATTCCGTTGTTAAGTGGGTCTAGCTGGCGGGCCTCAACCCTCACACGCCCTGTTCCTTCTCGTGGAATATTCTATGCTTCAAATTTTGTTTCAGCATCACCTTCCTTGGAAAGCTTCTCCTCCTGGGTCGGGTTCCCGAGGAGGAGAAGTCCGTCCTCGCTGGTTTCACTTATGGTTTTAATGTCTGATTCCCACTGGATTCAACTTACTCAGGGACCACTCCTATTTTCATTGGTTGCTATAGTAATTTTCAATAAAAAATTTTTTTTAATGAAGAACATTTCCAAGTTAACTGATTAAAGTTTAAATAACGACTAAAATATATAAGTTCTAGAAAGTACGGTTTGCCCTTTAGAGCCCATGTTTATAACAAATACTTTGACCTTCCCTTAACCTCTCCCTCCCTCTAGGAAAACCTGGCTTGGTCTTTACCCCGGATCTGTAGCATCACTCATTGCCAGATGCCTTTTTACTTCTGCCTCTCTCCCCCTCTTCTTCACTCCTTGTAGCCCTAATATGAAATGGAAATATAATTATATATAAATATTTTACTATTTGTATCTGCTGAGTATTTCACCATTTCATATTTTTAAAATTTGAAGTGTCAATGGGGAAGGGTAGATAAGTAGATTGTTTTGTATTTCTTTCTTTAAAAATGAAACTGCTGTTTAACTGAAGATGGGAACCTTTGTCACTGGAGGCTGTTAATGCTTAATAGAAAATGTTATTTGTTGGACTAGAAAATATAGCTGGAACGATAGTCAAGAAGAACCTTCTTTTATTGTCAAATGCCCCCCACATGGTCTGAGGGATCATGAGACTAGGATTCTGCATTCTGCCAGCCCCACACACTGTCCCCCTTGCTCAGGTGAGGTCCTACCCTTAGAGACTCTGAACTTCATTAAGAACCGTGCAGGGCTGTGTGGAGGGGAAGGCGCACCGTACTTGAGCTTGCATCTGTCTCTGTTGTGTTCAAGTTAAGTGGCCTTAGGCCAGTCCTGTGTGTCTCATTCTCTGTCTGTAAAGAGATGATGTTACTGTGCCCACAGTTTAGGCGTGAGGCTCCAGGGATGGAGGCTATTCAGGGGCTCTGCTTGACTGGAGACCTACCTTCCCCATACTAGGGGAACCAGAGCCAAGAACCTCTTTGGGCCAGACATGGCATAGGCAGAGAGCATCACTCACACTCTTCCAAAATGGAAGGTCCCCGTGCATCCTGATGCTTATGGTGAAGCACAAGCACAGCTATATTTTCTAGTCCAACAAATAACATTTTATTAAACTGAGATCGCTTCCAGTTTCCCCCTGGGGCACATGGGAAACAGGGAGACGTGGCCTCCACAGTCCTGGGAGCTTTGACAGAGATGCGTGTCCAGGCTTCTCACTCCCAATGGTGAGACAGTCCCTGCCCCCACTTCCCCGGCTGGGGCGTCAGATTGAGGGTGTGGTGAAAGGCTTGATTCCGTTAGAGGCCTGTGTGTGTATGTGTGTGTGGCAGAATATCACCAAATGGAACCAGTCCGATGGTAGGGAGAGAAGACAGATGTCTAAGCTGGACAAGACCTCCCCGCATTCAACTCTGTACCTGGTCCCTTCAATGCAGGCCTGTGTAGATGACAGCTGCCTTTACCTGAAACTTCCCCTCCAGGAGACCCACCCCCACAGACCCTGATTCTTGGGGTTCCCCAGGCTGGCCTGTTCTTCAGATACCCCCTATTTTCTGGGAACTTGTTGGCTAGACTGTGGAGTCCGACAGTGCTGAGTCACACTCTGGTTCCAGGACTCAGGCATTATGTGACCTTGAACAAATCACAGACCTTCTGGGAACCCCCATTTCCAGCCTATCAAGTGAAAATAATAACACTTTCACAGATTGGCCTAAATTCAGCAAATGCTCCGTGAGCAACTCTACATGCCAGGATAAAGCGGCAAACAAAAAGTCGATTTTGTCTAACGCCCCCTGCCCTTTTGGAGCCTCTGTTCTATGGAGTGAGTGAGGGAGACAGCAGATGCCTCCTGGGTCGTTGTACAGGCTGAGCAGAGCACGACATGGTCTGAAGTAGGTTTCTCTCAGCCACTCTGGCTCCTGTAAAGGGCATACCGTTTCTGATACATAAGTATTAGCTTTATTATTATCGAGGACCAAGACACCACAGCTGGGACTTCCTCCCCCATGCTTACTAACTGCCACCTCCTCAGAGCTTTCTTGGGCACAGCTCGGAAGTCCCCCACTTGGCCAGCACTGTCACACGGTCTCTAGACCTCATGTCTCCCTCTCCCGATGTGCAGCTCTTTTTCTCTCTTCCCTTGGTCTGAGGCCCAGAAGGTTGGGCAGATGCCCTCATCCTTCTCAGGCCCTGGTCCTCTGCTCCTTTGGCCCTGTTAAGAATAAATACTACTTCTATTTTTCCTTCCTGGTCAGCCCCTTTCCTCTCTCTGATCCTCTGTAACCCGGCTCCCAAACTTTTCCATAGATTCTGCTCTGGACTTTGGACCCACAGCTCCAGCAGACCCTGAAACCCTCAGGAACTGTTCAAAAACTCTGGTCTCTATGTCTCTTTTTAATTTAAACTCTCAGATCCTGGAGTTTCACTGCTGCCTGGGTTTCTCACCATCCCCTTTAAATAACTGCACAAGAAACTTCTGTGATGGAGACTTCTCACGTAGCCCTGGGATTCCGCTCCTAGCTCAGCTATGTCGTAGTATCCTCACTCTACCCCTGGCCACCTCGCCCCTGCCCTACCTCTGAGTGTAATCATCACTGGTCCTTCTGCTGATTTTTCCCCCACTCACATCCTCCGTCTAGACATCTTCATTACCCGCCCTGTCCCTATCAGCTGCTCTTGGGCTGATTCAAATACTCCTAAATCTGCTTAGCTCAGCGTTTCACTCAAACCACTTCCCTCTACTGGGCTCTATCACGGAAGGGGTCAAAGCCCTCATCCTTCCTGCCTGTCTGAAGGACTTGCTATAGCCCACAAGACACCTGGACAAAGAGTAAAAGAAAGAGGAGGAATTCTGCCCTAGAAAGCTCAACCTTTCAGGGGCCCTCACAATCAGAATGGGTTGGCCATGCTTTGTGGGGACAGAGGCCACCCCGTCAACACAGGATCTCCTGCTGTGGACCTCAGTGTCTTCTCTTGTCCCAAACA
>NW_011888814.1:8586793-8596608 GCF_000151845.1 Pteropus vampyrus | reverse complement strand
TTGAACAAATCACAGACCTTCTGGGAACCCCCATTTCCAGCCTATCAAGTGAAAATAATAACACTTTCACAGATTGGCCTAAATTCAGCAAATGCTCCGTGAGCAACTCTACATGCCAGGATAAAGCGGCAAACAAAAAGTCGATTTTGTCTAACGCCCCCTGCCCTTTTGGAGCCTCTGTTCTATGGAGTGAGTGAGGGAGACAGCAGATGCCTCCTGGGTCGTTGTACAGGCTGAGCAGAGCACGACATGGTCTGAAGTAGGTTTCTCTCAGCCACTCTGGCTCCTGTAAAGGGCATACCGTTTCTGATACATAAGTATTAGCTTTATTATTATCGAGGACCAAGACACCACAGCTGGGACTTCCTCCCCCATGCTTACTAACTGCCACCTCCTCAGAGCTTTCTTGGGCACAGCTCGGAAGTCCCCCACTTGGCCAGCACTGTCACACGGTCTCTAGACCTCATGTCTCCCTCTCCCGATGTGCAGCTCTTTTTCTCTCTTCCCTTGGTCTGAGGCCCAGAAGGTTGGGCAGATGCCCTCATCCTTCTCAGGCCCTGGTCCTCTGCTCCTTTGGCCCTGTTAAGAATAAATACTACTTCTATTTTTCCTTCCTGGTCAGCCCCTTTCCTCTCTCTGATCCTCTGTAACCCGGCTCCCAAACTTTTCCATAGATTCTGCTCTGGACTTTGGACCCACAGCTCCAGCAGACCCTGAAACCCTCAGGAACTGTTCAAAAACTCTGGTCTCTATGTCTCTTTTTAATTTAAACTCTCAGATCCTGGAGTTTCACTGCTGCCTGGGTTTCTCACCATCCCCTTTAAATAACTGCACAAGAAACTTCTGTGATGGAGACTTCTCACGTAGCCCTGGGATTCCGCTCCTAGCTCAGCTATGTCGTAGTATCCTCACTCTACCCCTGGCCACCTCGCCCCTGCCCTACCTCTGAGTGTAATCATCACTGGTCCTTCTGCTGATTTTTCCCCCACTCACATCCTCCGTCTAGACATCTTCATTACCCGCCCTGTCCCTATCAGCTGCTCTTGGGCTGATTCAAATACTCCTAAATCTGCTTAGCTCAGCGTTTCACTCAAACCACTTCCCTCTACTGGGCTCTATCACGGAAGGGGTCAAAGCCCTCATCCTTCCTGCCTGTCTGAAGGACTTGCTATAGCCCACAAGACACCTGGACAAAGAGTAAAAGAAAGAGGAGGAATTCTGCCCTAGAAAGCTCAACCTTTCAGGGGCCTTCACAATCAGAATGGGTTGGCCATGCTTTGTGGGGACAGAGGCCACCCCGTCAACACAGGATCTCCTGCTGTGGACCTCAGTGTCTTCTCTTGTCCCAAACAGACCTGGTTGAAGTTCAGAGTCCATAGATGTCACCCCCGGGGGAGAGGGAGTCCCATCCAGGTGCATGAAGTCCACCCCACATTGATGCGGGGTACAAGGGACCACAGGCTCTGAAGCGCTTATCAAACAGATTCATCTTGAGCCCCTGTAGCTTAGGACCAGTGCTTAGGATCCTCCTCAGACAGTTCTGTCACCCCTCTGAGGTGGGAAAAAGAGGGGACTTAAGTCTGTCCAGGATGTCAGGGTCAGCCCAAGGGCACAGATCACATTGGGATCTCGGGGTGGTGGGTAGATGACAGAGACACTCTGGATGGGAGGGGACTTCAGGAGTGGCTCTGGGTCTTTGCAGAAAGCTGGCCTGGAGTAGCTGAGGTTATGGGAGGGGGCAAAGGGGCATGACATCTGCCCCACAAGGCTCCTCAGCACCTTTCTGTGAGAGGAGGATGGCTCAGCTGCCCGCTCTGGCCTCCTGAGGGGTGGGCTGGGTAGGGGTGGTGGGTTGAGCATTCTGTGCGTGTGGTAGAGGGAAGGGAGGGAGCTCTTGAAGGCTGATAGCCAAACAGAGCTCCCGAGACAGGTGTTTGGTTCCTGACAGCCAGGTACCCGGGGGCCAATGCTAAATAACCTTGTGGGAGTCAGGCCTGGGGACACTGTGTGGGGCGTCCTCCAGGCTGCTCTGCTGCTCCTGCAGCCTCTGATGCTGGGTGGACAGTCAAGAAAGCAGAGACCCCTGGGGACTAAAAGACCCTGGGAGGCCCAGGGGGCAAGGCCCACTCTACTCTCTTGGGCCCTCCCAGGGAAGAGGAGGTGTCAGGACTTGATGGAGGGGAGTCTTGGGAAAATTCTTACCATATGCCAGTGTCCTGGAACCTCAGTGTTTCAAAGCTCTCCAAGCCAGGAGCCATCTAGAACCCCGATGCCCACCCAGTCTCCCGTGCTGGGCAGACTGGGCCATACCAGTGCTGGTGGGCATGTGGGATTCAGGGGTCTCTGCTGGTCTGTGCCAGTCCAAGCACCATGTCTTCCCTCCCTTTCTCCTGGAGCAGCACCTCCACAGCCAGCCTCAGAGGCTGACGTGGCCTCATAGCTTGTCCGAGGGCCATCATGGGGGTGGAGGTTAGGGCAAGATAGGAGGGGGAAAGAGGTCCATGCTGATGCTTAGTGGGGCTTCCTCACAGGCCCCCAACTCGCCGAGAAGGCTTTGCTTTGCAGTAACAGGTCACAAGAGTGCCCGAAAGGACTGGGCGAGGGGACGGAGAGCTCACCTGGAGCTCGGCTGTGTAGAGAGCAAATGTGCTTAATCCTGTGTTGTCACTGAAGTTTGGGGGCACGGGGATCAGGAAAGAGAGGATAAGGCAGAGGAACAGCCCACCCCAAGGAGAAGAACCAGAAGTGATCACTGCCAGATTGCAGCCTAAGGCTGAGAGGCCATGCTGGTTAAGGCCCTACTGGAAATAAATGTGTCATTCTGGAAGGGACGGGCCACATGCTGGGCTGACTGGAGGTGCCAATACAACCAGGTAATACTAATGAGGCCTTAATACATGCTAGACACCGCTAAGCACTTTTCACACGTTATTGCATTTAATTGCCATAACCAATAAGAATTATTAGTATCTCCATTTATAAAGCAGCAAGCTGAGTAACTTGCTAACCTCTTGAGCTTGAACGAGTTGGTCAGCTTACTTCTTTGTATTCTTTGTTTTATCTTTGGTGTTCCTAGGCTTATAGAAGCATCACCCTGATTTCTGCCTTCATCTTCACATGGGCTTTCCCTATGTCATAGCTCTACATCCAAATTTCCTCTTTTTATAAGGACATCAGTCATATTGGATTAGGGCCCACCCCAGTGCTTCAGCTTAACTCATTACATCTGCAATGGCTCTGTTTCCAAAAAGGTCACGTTGTGAGGTACCATGGTTTAGGACTTCAACCTCTGAATTTGGAGTGGAGGGGAACGCAATTCAATCCATAACACTATTTAACATGTAATCTGCTCTGCACCAAACATTGCGGTCACATTTGACTTTCATGACAACTGCACAAGGCAGGAGTATGTATGATCTTCATTTTTATAGATGAAGACTCTGAAGTTCAGAAAGGTGAAGCAGTTCACCCCAAGGCACAACTAGTAAAATGAGGCACCGGAATTTGAACCAGATTAACCATGAATGACATGTGATCACTTTGGTGTAGAGAGTGCCTGGGGGAGGAGGTGGTAAGTGGAGAGAAACCAGAGCCCTGGGGAAGGGAGGACTCTCGTGGTGGAATGAGGGGCAAACCCTGGGTCCACGGCTACCTTGGTCTCCTCCTCAGGGACAGCCATCCTCTTCCAGGCTGGGAGTTTCTGCATGAATGAATGAATGATGGATCTGGAAATGGATCAGTGATGGAATGAATGGGAAGGGGTCAGTTCCTATCAACACTAAGAACAAGGTGGCTCATTTTCCCCAGGATTCTCACTTTTCCAGGCCTTTCAGGACTATTTCTTAAGTATCCACTTCAGGGACCTATATATGACCCTGAATGAGAGATGTGGGGTGGGCAGGATGGGGGCAGGGTGAGCCACAAGGCCCTGGGGAACCTGCATGGTCCTGCAGGGTAAGAGACCTTGCTCCTCTTCGTCCCCTTCCCGGAAACCTACTCAGGGGCTGCTCCCCGTGGCCCCACTTTCTCCATCTGGGCCACCAGGGGACACAGGCTGGGTTCACAGGGTTCAATCAGGTATTGGTGCTGCAGGGGAGGGTGAGGGACAGCAGGGTGGAGACCAAGGGAACTGTCACCCTGATTAGTGTGCTGAGCACATCTGCAGAGCAGCTGCCATGTTCCCCCGATGCGGGCCTCCTGGTAGGAGGAGCAGAGCCTGGCCTTGGGACTGAGCTTGTTTTCAGAGTGCCCTGGGAGGTGGGGCTGGTGGCAGTCGATGTGGAAGGGGAGGCCTTCCCTCAGCTGCTGGCAGGGCCCGGAGAGCCCCATGTGTGTGCATTCTGTCCCCAATGCCTCACCCTGGTCTGGCCACCCCTCCTGCACCTTGCGCACCCCTCTGTGGGACTAGGGATTTGGCAAAGACTGTTGTAGAGTCAAGGGTGCAGAGGCAGAGAGGTAGGGAGGCCTGAATCTCACAGGAAAGACCTTACTACAAGGAGCTCAGAGTCTCTGAGGTGCAAGAGCCAGCATTGGGGTTGGGCTGAGGGTCTCTTCTGAGAATTCTCAGACATCGTACCTTCCACCTCTACTTTGGACTGGAGCTTGGCAGGCAGCAACTCTGGCTACTGGGCATCAGCTGGAGTGAGGGGCAGCAGCCTGGGATGAGGGTTAAAGGGTAGAGCGCCCCTTATTATGCTTCAGCTTTCCCTCCACCACCAAGGGCTGAACTCTGACCTCCAAAACACCCAGTCTGGGCCCTTGTGGAATTCTGAGTGAGTGTCAGGAGGCCCATCCCCAGTGAGGGAACTGACCCCTGGTGTGTAGGGAACCCTAGGTTTTCACCTCATCCCGTGCTCTGCCTGCTCCCTGCTCTCAGGTTTATTCCTGATGATTTCCAGGTGCACTCACAGTGGGATTCTAATAGGGACCCTCCACTTCCTCGTCAGGGCCACTGGCTGAACCAGGAAGGCAGAAGTCTTCAGTATCCCTCCACTTCCAAAGCTTCCTCATCTTCAGATCCCCCGACTCCACACTTCATCCCTGTGTCTGCCTTCCAGCTGGTCCCTCCAGGAAGGGGAGAGTAGCCACCATTCCCACTGGGCCCCGCCCCACAGCCTGTTGGTCCCTGGGGGCAGAGGGGAAGTGGGCCAGCTCTGGGGTCTGCACTGGAGGTATTCGAGGTGCGGGATGGAGCAGCAGGGGCAGATGCCAGGCAGCCTGACCACAGGGATGCCCATAAACTGTGCCCAGACTTTAGCATACGTGTCCTCTTGTACCCGAACATCTGTCCTGACTCATAAAATCCAAGGTGACCCCAAGGGCTGTGCAACCCCACAAAGCTCCAGCAAAGCTGCAGCCTCTGTATGGCTCACTGGGGCCACCGTGTGGCCAGCCCAGTGTCTCAATCCTGTTTCCTTGTGGCCTCCTCATCGAAGGCCGTCCTTCCTCAGGCAACTTTCCTGCCCACAGGCTCTACTCAGGCTCTTTCCTAGGGACAGCTCACCTAGGTGGGACCGGAAGGCAGTATAGTAAGCTGTCCACAGCTAAATGGTAGAGCAGCCACTAAAAAACTAACTCAAAAATATAGTAAAAAAAATACTTTAAATGTTACACTAGAAAATATTCACTTAATGCTAAAGAAAGCAATCTAGGAGAAACAAGGGAACAAAAAACATCAAATATTTATAGAAAACAAGTAAAATGGCAAATGTAAATACAACTCTGTCAGTAATGAGAATGGATTAAATAGTTCAATCAAATAGCAGAGATCATCAGACCAGATTAAAAAACAAGATCCAACAATATATTGTCCATAGGGTACACATTTTAGATTTAAAACAAATTAAAAGGGATAGTTCCATAGAGTAGTGGTTAGCATTACACGCAGAAGGTCTTGGGTTCGAGCCCCAGCAGAACCATGGCCCATACCCCGGAGGTGCCAGGCCCCGGGTGTGCCAGGTCCCAGGAGCTCACCGCGACTGTGTGGGAGGAGACACCCCGCCTTCAGAGATCCAGTTCTTAAGGGGAGACAGCAACATCCGTAGGTCAGGGTTAGAAGTTGGAGGGGTCGGAGGGGGGCGCTTAAAAACAAACAAACAAACAAACAAACAAAACAAATTTAAAGTAAAAGGACAGAAAAAGATATATCATGCAAACAAAAAGGTATTAAAGATAAAGAGGGACATTTTATGATGATACAAGGGTAATTCACCAGGAAGGTGACAATTATAAACATATATGCACCTAACAGCAGAACCATAGCTTACACCACATACAAAAATTAACTCAAAATGGATCAAAAACCTATGTCTAAGAGCTAATACTATAAAACTCTTATAAGAAAACATAGGGATAAAATTTTCTAAACTTAGTTTAGGCAGTGGTTCTTTAAACGTGACAGCAAAAGGACAAGCAACAAACGAAAAAGAGAGATAAATTGGACTTCATCAAATTTAAAACTTTTGTGCTGCAAAAAACACCATGAAAGAAAATGAAAAGATGACCCACAGAACAGGAGAAAATATTGACTAGCCAGCCATATACCTGGTAAGGTATCTAGAATATATAAAGAACTCTTACAACTGAATAATAAGAAGACAAATAACTCAAAACAAATAACCCATTAAAAAATGGGCCAACTATTTGAATAGGCATTTCTCAAGAGAAGATATGTAAATGACTAATAAGCACATGGAAAGACGTTCAACATCATGAGTCATTAGGGAAATACGACTCAAAACCACAATGAGATACCACTTCACATTCACTTGGGTGACTATAATAAAAGAGTCAGATAATAATAAGTGTTGTTAAGGAAGTGAAGAAATTGGAACCTGCATGTATTGCTGGTGGGAATGTAAAATGGCGTATCGGCTTTGGAAAACAACTTGGCAGTTCCTCAAAAGATGAAAGATAGAGTTACCAGATGATGCAGCAATTCCACTCCTGGTTATATACCCAAGAGATATTAAAGCATATGTTCACACAAAAACTTGTGCATGAATGTTCATAACAGCATTATTCATAATAGTCAAAAAGTGGAAATAACCCAAACGTCTATCCATTGAAGAATGGATAAGTTACATATGGTATATACATAAGATGGAATATTATTTGGCAATTAAAAGGAATCAAGTACTGATACGTGGTTCAACATGAATAAACCTTAAAACATTATGCTAAGTAAAAGAAGTCAGACACAAAGGACCACATATTGTATGATTCATTTACGTGAAATGTCCAGAAGAGGCAAATCCATGGAGAAATCTTGTGGACGAGTGCTGGCCTATGGCCGGGGAATGGGTGGTGGCGGAAAATAGAGGTGAACGCTAAAGGATACAGAGTTTCTTTTTCGGATGAATGAAATGTTCTAAAATTGATTGTGGTGATGGTCGCACAACTCTGCGAATGTATTAAACAACTGAGCTGTATATTGTAAACAGGTAGATTAATAGTATATGAATTATATCTCAATAAAGTTGTTTTAAAAAATAGAAGGTCACTGAGGTCACTATTAGGAGCCAGGGCATCTGATACCTCAAGATGGCCCCAGCTGTGGTTTTGATCCACTGGCCTCTGCCCCCTTGACACCTGACCCCTCTCTTCATATTACGTGGAAGGAACAGGCGCCATCCCCCCTCCCTCAGCTCCTGTCTCAGGTCTCGTTTGTCTCTAAACCGTGGGCTGGGGCTGTGGTGCTGGGTGAGAGCAGGCCCTTGCCCAGAGGTCCTTTGGCCCAAACTCCTGTGAAATAGTGTTTCCTCTTGCCTGTGTGTGTGGGAAGGCGGCTCCAAGCCTAACCGCCAAGGGAGCCAGGGGAATGCCTGAGGGGTGCCAAGCTAACTCAAAGCAGAGCCCTGGGCGAGTGCAGGGCTCTCACCAGCCTCCATCCTGGCCCTCGAAACCACGAACAGAGTTGGGCCAGTTTGGAGGCCGACAGCTCAACCCCTTGCCTTTGCCTGGGATCTGAATCCTGGGGCCCAAACCAGGATCACAAGCACAGGGGCCAAAGGAACCTCTGAGGCTCAGCAGCCTCCACCCAATCCTTGGATTTTATAATGGGATTGAGGCAATGGGAGGGGAGACCCCTGAGTGTGTCTACCTACTGGTACCTGCCAAACAACCCCCATAGCTATACCCTGAAATTAAAGCAAGGAGAGGCAGAGCTGGCAAGGTCGACCTACCCTCAGAGCACTCCCAGCCTCATGAGCAAGGGAGAGTAAGCCTGAATTGTGTAACTGAGTGAAGACCCAGGGCTGCTGCAGAAGGAGGGCACGGAGAAGCTGTTCTCAGTATGCAGAAAAGTCATGGGCGGTGAGAGAGAAGCAGGCATAGCCCTCTGTAGTGGTTTCGGGTCAGAGCTGGAGTGGACTGCCAGTTTCTCTACTCTCCAGCTGAGCAACCTTGGTAGAGCTGCTTAAACTCTCCATGCCCCGGTTTCCTTACCCGTAAAATGGGGGCTATCAGAGTAACTACTTCCTAGAGCATTGTCAGCATGAACCCGATAATCCGTGCGACCAACCTGGCCAGTGCCTGGCTCCCACTGAGTACTCCCAGCACAGTAGTCATTATCACTACCATTCAGGGACCGGGGCCTGGAGCCAAGGTTGTGCACCGCACAACTCTGGGGGCCTCATTCACATCGCAGCCATTGTGGATCTATTACTTTCCCAGCCAGTGGAAGGAAAGAAGTTGTCTTGAGAAGCTGCACGTTTCACTAATTTGCACAAAGGTGCATTCTGGTCTTAAGATGCACCGTTCAGTACAGTAGCCACTGGCTACATATGTCTATTTCTATTAAAACTAAAAATTCAGATCCTCAATGGCACTAGCCATAGTATGGGTGCTCAGTAACCTCATGGGACCACTGTTTTAGACAGTACAGATATAGAACATGTCCATCACCGCATTTCTATTGGACTATGATGGTCCAAAGCGGTAGCGCTGCCTAGAACCGCCAGAGGAGGTTTTGTTGAAGCTTGAGAGCAGAGCCAGGAGGGACAGGAGGAAGAGAAATGGGTGGGAAGAAGACAGAACTGCAGGCAGGAAGCCACGCGTATCTCCTCCCCTCTTTTCCTCACCTTTTTAGCTCCTCCAAGCCCGAAGGGGATCCCCAGGGATCAGTCTTTAAGAAAAGAAAATTGCACACCGACGTTCATAGCAGCATTATTCACGGTGGCCAGGACATGGAAGCAACCGAAGTGTCCTGCGATAGATGATTGGATAAAGAAGCTGTGGTACATCTATACAAGGAATATTACTCAGCCATAAGAAAAGACGAAATACCGCCATTTGCAACAACATGGATGGACCTTGAGATAGTCATGGTAAGCGAAATAAGCCAGGCAGAAAAAGTTGAAAATCACATGATGTCACATATATGTGGGATATAAACATAAAGGCAACAAATGAGCAGGACAAATAAACAGAGACTCATGGATGTGGACAACAGACTAGTGGTTACCAGAGGGTAGGGAGAAGGGGGAGGTGGGAAGGTAGATGCGGTAAAGAGGTCAAATATGTGGTGATAGAAAGAAATCCAACTATGGGAGGTGAACACACAGTGTAAATATATATATGCCTTACTGTTAAAGTGTACAGCTGAAACTTATCATTAACCAATGTCACCATAAAATTTAATTAATTAATTTAAAGAAGAAAACAAAATAAAAGAAAGTCAGAAAATAGTTTGGAGAAGCCCAGGCAGGAATAGGCAGAAGGGCAATTGGCAAGTTCCCCTCCAGGCTGGAGAACCTCGAGGCGGGAGGTCCCTGAGTGGGCGACGGAAATCTTCTGCCCACTGCCCACGTCCCGTC
>NW_011888814.1:8580614-8585458 GCF_000151845.1 Pteropus vampyrus | reverse complement strand
TCCAGTAAGGACTCGAGCCTGGGCCCAAGTCATTTCTTCTTTGTGTAGGCAGAATGTTCCTCTTCTCAAGAAAGGGCTGGGTTTTGGTTAGGATATCGCATCTGATTCCACCAGCTCAGCAGAGAAATGTGAGCCCTTTATTCTGAGCCTGACCTTAGGGTGCACTGACGGTCCTGGGCTCATGCCCTTCCCTCTTCCGGGACCCCGTCCCCCCTTCCCTTGGCCTGCACGGGCATTCTGGCCAGTACCATATTTCGTTCATCGCTGTATCTCGCCCGACGGCTGGCACAGAGGCTCACGGTGATCGCTCACAGCGGAACTCAAATGTCTCCCCAAATAACACCCTTTCCTCAGGGCTCTGGGTTTTTATTTCATAGAGTGAGTTTTCCAGAAGCTTCTCTACCTTCTGTTGCAGGTAAAGAATGTTAATATTGGCTTTTCAGGTTGGGCCTGAGCAGGAGACAATGATTATGTTAATAGAAATAATGACATATTTTGGATGTTTAAAAGGTGCCAGGCGCTGTAAAAAGATTTTTATGTGCATTGCCCCATCCATTGGACCCCTCGTATGCAAATCCTCTCAGCCTCACCTTATTCTAGTTGTATGCAGGCTGCAAGCAGCTCTGCACAGGTGCAGCCCGGCAGTGCCTCGCCTCAGGCCCTGTCTGCAAATCTCTCCTTTCCAGCTTTGGAATTTCTGTGGTGCACAGCGTTGGACACTCTGCACTCGCTTATGCATAACTGGGAGCAGGTAATGCTTCAAGGGGCCACCCTTAGCAAAAGGGGCACTGATCGCAGCAGATAAATGCTTCCACTTTCTAACAGCTCAGATGGTCCTATGGGTTTGGACACCGCCCTGCCCACTCCTCCCCCCGCCCCGATGCCCAGAGCTGTGACCGGCTCTGCCAAGACCACCTTGTATTGGTGCTCTAACCTTCTCTGCTTTGCTTTCCCCACCCCTCATTCCTGCTTCCTGGAATCATATTCCAAAATTAACTTACATGTAAGCCTTTGTCTCAGGCTGTGCTTTCAGAGAATCCAGGCTAAAACAACTCTTTTAACAACCATGACAGAGGTACTATTATGGTCTGCGTTCCACAGGAGAGGAACCTAGGCTTGGAGAGCCTTGATAACTTGCCAAGGTCATATGGAGGAAAAGGCAGGACCACCGAGATGTTTAGGAAGAAAGAAGAGGGTATGAGGTGCTCCTCTCAGGGAATGGGAGATTGGATTCACCAGGGGACTGTAGTCCGTAGTAGGATTTCTGGCAGTGTTGTGTGGCCACCGAGGTTTGTGGCCATGAATTTGATGTGAAACCGGTCAGCCAAGTGGTGGGTCCTTCTGTGGTGACACTCAGGTGCTCTGACAGAGGCACTGGAAAAGGCGGGTGGGGGCCTGGAGTAGGCACTGTAGGAGGGCAAGGGGAGGGGTAGCTGGGTAGAGTAGGGGGCACACGGAGTCAGGGTGACTGGGATGACTGAGGGGCTTGGGCTCTTGGTGATAATGAAGTTTACAGAGTGGTACAAGGATGCAAGTCCTGACAAGCCCTCCATCTTTGACTCTAGGAAAGATAACCCCCCAAACTGCTGGAAGCACGAGCCCCTCCTTCAGAGGCTGGCTAGGGTCATGCCAAGGTTGAAGCTAGGCCGTGTGGCCAGGGGTCAGTGTGACAGGCCTGGCCAGGCCCTGGGATCCCATGAACCCGGCATTGAATCTGGGCTCTGCGGTTTAGTCTTAGCATGACTTTGAGCTGCTTCCTGCTTCTTCCACATTCTTCATCTGTCAAATGGGAAGAAAGGCCCCCACCTGCATGGTCGGGGTGACTATGCAGAGATTGCACAAAAGAAGTAATGAGTTAATGTCGATGCGCCAGGCACCGTGCTGAGCGCTCTTTTCGACCATTAATTTATTTAACCTTCACAAACACTCTATGAGGTGGGTGCCATTAGAGCTACATGTCACAGCTAGGAAAAATTAGCTGCTGAGGTCACCAGCAGAAAACATCAGCTCCAGGATTTGATTAGCCTCTCCCGCCACCCAGACTCCCAGGGGACCTGCCCTATAACAGGTATCATTTTCCTTAAGGCCATTGGGAACAGAGCTGCCACTTCCTTGTTCCTTTTCCGCTGGCTGTCCCTGACTTCCCTCTGCTCTTGTGAGCCTTGCTCCGGGCCAGCTGAGGTCAGGTCTCAGCACTGGCTCACAGCCTCCCTGCCCGCTGCTGCCGACTGCTTAGGCCTTATTAGGGACCCACACTCCTGGGGAGAGAGGCTGCCCTCTCTCAAGGTGCAGGGAGAGTGGGCTGGAGGGACCTTTGTCCCTGCCTGGGTTAGGGGGAGGGGCGGCCTCTGACTAGCTGGCCTTTAGGCCGGAGGGAGAGGCTTCTGCAGGATTCGTGGCTCCGCCTTCCACATCCCTTTGCTTGTGAGCTTGGGGCCCATCCCCACCTCCCTCGGCTTCCCAGCTGCACCGAGGAGTGTCCCAGACTTGTGGGCTCTGTGGCCAGTTTCTTCACTTCCTCTCTTTGGCCCCCTCTGCCTGCTGAGCCCAGGGCCCAGCCCTGCCCCCAGCCCTGGCCCCTGCCCTGCTCCCTGACCCTTCCCCCAGGCTCACCCCCCAGGCGAGGCCTGAGCTCAGGAGCTGGAAAATGGGCTAGGACCAGCCAACAAAAAGAAGCCTTGGCATTTGGGGCTATGCCCAGGACTTCTGGGGTGGACAGGGATGGCGAGTAGAGTCCAGGAAAGAACACATAGGTGGAGGAGACTGGGAGCCTCTGAATTCAGAGACGGAGAGTAGCATCTATTTTATTTGTTATTTATTGAGCACTTAGCATATGCCAACCACTGCCCTAAATTTTTTATCTGCATAATCTCACCACACCTTAATTGCAAGTTTATAAAGTAGATACTATGACACCCAGTTTACAGAGAAATTAAGACACGGAGAAGTGAGGGGTCTGACTAAGGGCATATGGAATCGACTAAGCAGAGATTTGAATCCAGGTCAGTCTGCTTTTCCTACAGACAGGCAAGAAAGGGAAAAAGCCGACTGGGAACCCCAGGGAGTTGGAGTAACCCAAGGGGGCAGGGACAGCAGCTGTCCCAGAGCTCCAGAGAGACAAATTTGTATTTATTTGCAGGGGCTCCTCTGGCAGCCTATGCTGATTTCACCCCCCCCACCCCTCCCAGCTTCCTGTGGGGCTGGGGCTGCTCTCGCCACTGCACCTCTGAGCCAGGGCTGGGCCTGGAGGGGGCTGGGACCCTGGGGTCGAGGTGCCCAGCAGGGAGGCAGGCACAGCCAGGAGCGATGACAGATTCCAGAAGCCCTCCCTGAACAAAGGCTGGATGGGAGGCGGCCTGGTGTGTCCCCACCCCGCCTCCCCCAGAGCCTGCTGAGCCGAGACCACAGACAGCAGCCAGGCCTGAGAGCATGGCGGGGGCCAGGACCGCTCTGCTGCCCCTTGTCCTACAGCTCATGAGCCTGGCTCCAGCCCGGGCCGTGAGCAGAGGTAAGTCGGGGCGCAGAGGGCTCAGGGGCGGCTGGGCTGGACCCAGCCCTTGCTCAGATCAGTCTGAGGGGACAAGCTGTCTCTCCAGGCCCCGCTGAGGGGGCGCGTTGCCTCCAGTCCCTGGAGGAGCCAGCATGATGGGGGAGCACAGAGGGAGTCGAGGGGTCCAGGAGAGGGAGGGGCTTCCTGTTATGGCCTTGGGAGGAATTCCTGCAGGCAGCAGTGGGGCAGAGGCTGTCCTGGAATCCCGGAGTCTGAAGTTAATTATTTGTCTTGAGAAAGGGGGCCTGCTCTGGGAGCTGACTTAGAGTCTCACGCTGGCTCTCACCCAGCGGGACAGGCAGGAATAGACGGGTCAGGGAGGGGAACTGAGGACAGTTCCACGGGGAGCAACTGGGCTTTGTGCAACACTCAGGAGCTCTTTCTTCAGGTCTCTCCAGGCAAGGGACCAGCCTTATCCTGACTGAGGGTCTCAAAGGACTGCCATCTTCTCCCTGACCCCCTAATTGTTCCTGTTTAAGCAGGTCTGGAGCAGGATCAGGAGGATGAGAGTCAAGATGGGGTGGAGGGTTTAAGATGCTGGGACCCTATCCTTGGCTGCCCTTCATGGGGCTAGGAAGTAAGCTGGGTATGGGAGCCACACCAAGACAGCGTGGCATTCCAGGTAACCCTGTGCAGGGGAGGGGCATGGCAACGTGCACAAGAGGTCTGAGTGCCTGCATCTGTTAGAACCCCGAATGTGGGGGATAGCAGGGCAGGCTGAAAAGGTGGGTGGCGCTTGCGAAACGTCACATTTGGACCTGCTGGTGGGAACCTGCAGGCGTGTGATTTATTAAGGCCGCCTGGAGGGGAGCAGAGCAGGTGGAGGCAGGGAGGGCGGCTCTTGGCTTCGGCCTCCTGAGTGGAGACAGAAGCAGAGGAGAGGACAGGGGGCTGGGCTGGGGGATGGCTGCGTGCGACAGAGACCGATGGGGCTTGGGAAGGGTGCAGAAGTGGGAAGCAGATTTCTGAGTAGGTGGAGATAGCATTAACCAAGCCCAGAAACTTAGACCAAAGCAGGTTTGGAAGAAAGAGGACAACTTAGGTTTTGGACGAGAATCTCCCACGCCCCTCCTCCTCTTGGTGGAGGCAGTGGGTGATGGGGGGAGTGCCTCATAAAACTAATGTTAACGTCTTCAAGAAAACCTTTAGCCACCCCAAGCCGGCCTCACCCGTGAGCCAGTGAGCCACCTGTGTGGGAAAGACCCTCCCCTGTGCCTCTTTCCTCTCACCTCCTCCCCCAGACTCCAGTGCCCCGCCCACCCCCATGTGGAGGTCTGTGGGATGGATGTCTGTG
>NW_011888814.1:8576348-8579864 GCF_000151845.1 Pteropus vampyrus | reverse complement strand
CAGGAAACCTTGCTAACCCCTCTCCCATAAGCCCACCGGGGATTCTTGTGCTTTCAGGCGGGGTCGCCCCCAGGGAGCCCCTGGGGCTTGACACCTATGACTACCAGCAGCAAGCCCCCGCCCACTCCTCAGCCCCTGCTGGGGTCCCCCAGGGGCAGTGGCGCCCCCTGGAGGAGCGGCTGGGAAGGCTAGAAGCAGAGGTGACTGAGCTCAAAGAACAGGTACCACTGGGGCCAGGCCTGGGCAATGGGAGGGAAAGAGAGGAGCTGGGCTTGGGCGGCAGGGAAGGGGTCGGGGGTGGCGGCCAGGGGACCCTAAAATAGAATTTTGTTTTAAACGCACATGGAGAGGTTCTTATCTGAAGAAGTTCTTAGCATTGTTTCTTTCATAAAAATGGAGAACCTCCAGGATATCTGTTTTGTCGATTCAGACTTCCACATTCTTTCACGTTGCAAGCATTCTGGAGTACCTATTATGTAGAAGGCACCATCAGGAAAGATTTTGGATGGATAAAGGTCTTTAACTGTTGGGGCTGGAGTGTGGGTCCCCTTCTGTCCAAAGGAAAGGACTGGGGGGCCCCACGCTCCCCTGGGAAACTGTTCAGCCCTCAGGCCCTGAGAACTGTGACTGTTTGAGCTGGGTGCTGACTGGAGGTGGACCCATCTCTGCTCTGGAATTGTCAGGTTTCCTTTTCATTCTGTCTCAGTTTTCACACCCCGTAAATCTGCGGGAGATGGTGGGGGAAGCTGAGCCAGCGCCTCTCCCTGCCTCGCTTTTTCCCCCAGAACAAGGACCTGCAGGCGAGGGTGAGGCAGCTGGAGTCCTGTGAATGCCGCCCAGCTTCTCCCCAGTGCTGGGGCCTGGGGCGGGCCTGGCCCGAGGGGGCTCGCTGGGAACCTGACCCCTGTACGACCTGCATCTGCCAGGATGGGGCCGCACACTGTGACCCTGTGCCCGGCCTGCCCCACTGCAGCGGTGAGTGCCATCCACCTGCCCTCTAGGGCCTGGACGTGAGCCTAAGTGCCTGAGTGACGGCTCTATCTCTTCAGGCTGCAGCCACAATGGTCAGGCCTATGGTAATAGGGAGACTTTCTCCCCAGATGCCTGCACCACCTGCCACTGCCTGGTGAGTTCCGCGACCCACCTGAATATCCTATACCTGTCCCCTCACCTGTCTGTCTCACTTTAGCTACCTGTCGCTGCAGCCTAGTGTGCCGAATGTTAAGTAATGGGGTCTGCCTGCCCCCTCCCCCTCCCCTACCCCCGGCCTGGCAACACATGGCCGTCAGCTCATTCTGAGTAGTTCTACTTCCTGGAACTCAGCCCCCATGCTCACGGCGGGGGCTCCCAGGCCCCTATGATTTGGGCCTGGCAAATGGTGGCACGGAGGACAGAGAGGATGGTGTCGCCCGCCGTCCTGCATTGCCCCCTCACCTGTGGATGTCCTCCAACTGCCCCTGTCAACTACCCGCCTGTTCTCTCTCACCTGGCTCCACATCCACCTTCTGGCCTTTTCTTCCTCACTCCATTGAGGAAGGCCCCGGTCCCCTTTCTAGGATCTCTCCACTCTGGGAATTTGCTAGCACCTGGAAGAAATGATTTCTGGGGTCAAGAGTGTCAGGAGGTGATGGGCTGGGGATAGGACGTCTCCTCCCTGCCCTCAGACCAAGGGCAGCTCACGTCCCCTGAGCCAGTTTAGCCTCTCGCTCCTCCGGCGTGTCCCAGCTTGGGGCGAGGTTTCGGGTCTGGAGGCCCTGCCCTCCGGGATTCCGACGTCTGCGCAGCCAGCAGTCTGCCTCCCCACAGGAAGGAGCCGTAACCTGTACCCAGAAGCCATGCCCAAGAGGACCCTGCCGGGAGCCAGGAGCATGCTGCCCACACTGTGAGCCAGGTCAGACTCCTGCCAGCCCCAGCCTTGCCTCCTGCACTTGTTCTGGAGCCCCCAGAGCCATGTTCTGCCACACGTCACAGGCCCAGAGGGCGCCTTGCCCACTCACTCTGCCAGTGGCTAGGGGATTTCGAAACCGAAGCACAGTCAGCAAATACTACCTCTGGCCTGGGACTAAACCAGAGGCCCTGTATGATCTTTTACCTGCCCTCGGGGAGCTTCTAATCTAGTTGAGAAGATAAATTTATAGCTAATATAATACAAGATTTAAGATCCAATGAACAGATTAAGAGGAGGTATAGAAAGGCAGTAAGCAGTTAATTGTCAGAAGAGAGGGCAGGAAGGCAGGGAAGGCCCACCCAGACTAGGTGTCAGGGTGGGCTTTACAGACAGTCGGCTGGATCTTCAAGAGAAAGGGGGATTTCACTTGAAGGAGACAGTACTTAAGGGCCCTCTGGGTGCAAGAACAAGGTGGGGGGAGGTGTGTTGCAGGAAAGCAGTCTGAGAAGGCCAGGAGAAACAGCCTGCTGCTATAAGCCTTGTAATTTGGACTTTCTTCTGTGGGCACTGGGGAGCCATTGAAAGCGGAAGCGCGAGTGTAGCATGTTCAAAGAGGTGTTTTGGGAATATTCATCTGATATGGGCTAGATGCAGAGAGAGCAGTTAGGAGGCTAGCACGGCAGTCGTCTAGGCATGGAACCAGGGATGGCACTGCGCTGCAGAAGGAGGGGTGTTTTTAAAGAATGAGCAGGAGCTGGTGACTGGGTGGATCCCATGGAATAGTGGGGAAGTAGGAGCACAGTAGTGCCAGCGACACGGGGAGAGAGCTGGGAGGAAGCGGAGGCAGCGCTCTGCCGGGCGGCATTACCGGCTCTTTGTCGGGGAGACAGGGTTGCCAGATATAGCAAATAAAAATACGGGATGCTCTATTAAATTTGAATTTCCAATAAACAACCTATACTTTTTTATTGTACATAAGTGATTTGGAACATCCTTATACTTCAAAAGTGTGGGTTGTCTAACTTATCAACGTAAGAATTGTCCAAATCTATAGAGAATTTTAAAAAGAGTTTATTCGAGCCCACACCGATGACAGTTGCTAGGAAGCAAGCTCTCAAAAGCTCTAAAGAATGACAGTTTTGCGGTTTCCCTTAGGCATTTGAAATTAGGGCGGGAACATAAAGCAGATCACACGGAGGTGGGAGAAAGCAAGGTGGGGATTGGCTCCAGGATAGGTAAGGTCATGTGCCCTTCTGGGGGTGAGTAGGCTTATTCCAAAGGTGTGTTAACCTAGATGCACAGACACAATGAACAGGGCTTGCTTAAGGCAAAGATAAAGCTTTTACCAAAGAACTGTATGCTTGGGTCATGACTACCCACCGTGACCTGCACAGTTAGGTCCCCCTGTGAGGTGACTTTCCATAAAACCCTTTTTTTCATACACAATCTGAAATTCAAATTTAACTAAATTTTATCTACTCTACCCCAGGAAAAAATCTCATCTGGTAGTGGGAAAGGTGGATGTCTGGAAATGTAGCCTGGGAGTCTTGGCCAGAGATGAGGAGCAAAGTCTTGGGAGTTGATGGATCTCAAAGACAAGACACGCACACACACACTCACACACACAC
>NW_011888814.1:8574188-8575328 GCF_000151845.1 Pteropus vampyrus | reverse complement strand
ACAGGGCTTGCTTAAGGCAAAGATAAAGCTTTTACCAAAGAACTGTATGCTTGGGTCATGACTACCCACCGTGACCTGCACAGTTAGGTCTCCCTGTGAGGTGACTTTCCATAAAACCCTTTTTTTCATATACAATCTGAAATTCAAATTTAACTATATTTTATCTACTCTATTCCAGGAAAAATCTCATTGAGTAGTGGGAAAGGTGGATGTCTGGAAAGGTAGCCTGGGAGTCTTGGCCAGAGATGAGGAGCAAAGTCTTGGGAGTTGATGGATCTCAAAGACAAGACACGCACACACACACTCACACACACACACACACGCACGCACACACACACACCCGTCCGTGGGACACGTGGTGCCTCGGGGCCACTGCTAGCCCATATGATGTCTTTGGCAAACTTTTTATAAAAAGCACCCTTCCTCAACAGTTCCATCTGTTGTAAAATAAAGGAAATCTACTGAATGTGTTAGAGTCAGACACTTTACTGCCACCTGCTGTAAAGTTGTAGTAAATACCAAAATCTTTGCTGTCTATCACCTGAATGGGGCCCCTTCGCTATGGCACCCTCAGGGGTGCTTTTGCCCTAGGACTCTGAGTCTCTTACTTAGAGGCCTGGCCTTGATTTTGCAGGCTGCCCTGGAGGTCACAGAGCTGGGGAAACATGGCAACTGGAGCCCTGTGTCACTTGCACCTGCCAGGTAAGGGAATCGGAGCCTGGCCCCAGCCACCACACTACCCTCGGCCTGGCAGTGTCAAGCCCGATCTGGCAGTCAGATAGGGCTACTGCCGCTGCCCAGGCATTGAGGTCTGGAGCCTGCTAGGCCTGCTAGGCCAGCAGGGTGACTCAGTAACGGGCAGTGGAGAGGGAGGGAGGGCTCAGCGTCTGCCCCACAGGCAGGGACTGTGCGGTGCCAGGGGCCCTCATGCTCAGAGCTCAACTGCCTGGAGAGCTACACCCCACCAGGAGAGTGCTGCCCCGTCTGTCGGCCAGGTGACCGCCCCATCCTGCCTTGCCCCTCCATCCCCCGAGGGTCCAGTACCTACTTGGGGTTATACCTTCCCTTGGGTGATGTCTGCTCACCCTGCTCTCTGCTGACCAGCCTGTGATCCTGGCAACCCTCCCCAGGCTGTGAGTA
>NW_011888814.1:8561593-8572518 GCF_000151845.1 Pteropus vampyrus | reverse complement strand
CTGAGCACAGGAGTTGATATCACAGGTTTGTGAACGGAACTCAAGGAGCTTACAGGCTACAGAAGTGAGGCAGGGCAGGATGCGACAGGTGGCAGCTCTAGGGAGGGACGAATGCAGATTGACTTGAGGCATCTATAACCGTGTTGTCTGATCAGTAGCCACAACTGCATGTGGCCACTGAGCCCTTGAAATGTAGCTATTCAACTTGAGATGGGCTAAAAAGCATAAAATAAGCACTGGATTTCAAAGCTTTAGCATTAAAGAGAGGAATGTAAAATATCTCATTCATACTTTGTGTTGATTATAGATTGAAATAACATTTTGGATATATTGGGTTGAGCGGTATATATTATTAAAGTCTAGTTTCATTTGTTTCTTTTTATTTTTTGAAATTTAGGTACTAGAGAATTTGAAACGACATATGTGGCTTGGGTTATATTTCTGTTGGGCAGCACAGCTGTAGAAAATCTTCATGGAGGGGTAATGTTTACCTGGGTCTTAAAGGGCGAGTAGGATTTGAGCAGAGAGAAATGGGGAAAGATACCCCAAGGTGATGGTGTTTGGAGGTGGGGCCTTTAGAAGTTGAATCGGTCATGAGGGTGGAACCTCGTGAATGAGATCCGTGCCCTTACAGCACCCTGGCCCCCTTCCACAGTGTGAGGACACAGCCAAAAGACAGCCACCTATGAACTAGGAAGCAGATTCTCACCAGACACTGAAACTGCTGGTACCTTGATCTTGGACTTTTTGACTTCCGCAACTGTGAGAACTAAATGTTTTTGATGAGCCACCCAGTCTATGGGATTTCATTCCAGCAGCCCAAATGGACTAGGATGCCAGGTGTAGGGAACAGTCAGGGCAGAGCCTGGGGGATGAAGGTAGAGACACGAAGGCCTAGTGTCCAGGCAGGGTACATGCTGAGGAGGACTGTATTTCATGGGGGCTGAGGCCAGCCACAGAATGACAGCCTGCCAAAGACTAAGGACTCCATTGTGAAGGCCTTGGGGCCCCTTTGTAATCCTGCGTTTCCCCTCCCTGTTCACACTGACCGCCCTCACACACCGGTGAGAAGAGTCACTGGCTGCCCAGACACTAACGGGGCTGAGGACAGGCGTGAACTCCAGGGCTGGGGTCTGTCGGAGAGAGGCCATGGGGAGTAGCAACAACCACTGTTTATTAACCGCCAGCTTCCAGAAGTGGAGGCCATACCAGACACCTTACCTCATCTGCATAAGAAGGACAGAAATACTATTGTCCCTTTTTTTTCAGATGAGTAAACTGAGTCAGGGAGAAGTTAAGGACAAGCTAGGTCATACACCGTATTAGTTTCCTAGGGCTCCCATAACAAAGTACCACGGATGGAGAGGCTTAAATAACAGAAACGTGTTGTCTCATGGTGTGGAAGCCAGAAGTTCGAGATGAAGGCGTGGCAGGGCTGGTCTCTTCTGAGGGCGGTGAGGGAGCCTCTCCCCTGGCTTCCGGTGGTTGGTGGAAAGCTTTGGTGTTCCTCTGCCTTCATCCTCACACGTTGCTCTCCGTACGTGTGTGCGTGTGTGTGTGTCTAAAGTTCTCCTTTTTATAAGGACACCAGTCATCGGCTTAGGGGCCAACCCACCTCATCGTAACTCATTACATCTACAACGAACCTTTTTCAGAATAAGGTCACATTCTGAGGTAGTGGGGTTAGGACGTCAACATATGAATTTGCGTGTAAGGTGGGGGCACAGCTCAACTCTTACCATCTAATAGTGGAGAGCTTGCAGTCAAACACTGTTTCTGCCACTTGGCTGAACTCTGATGACCTCCTTCTCCTGTCCAATCTGCACCCTACCAGGAGGGCCACATTCAGTGCCGCCAGCGAGAATGCTCCAGCCTGTGCCCATACCCGGCCCGGCCCCTCCCGGGCACCTGCTGCCCCGTGTGCGACGGTGAGTCAGCGGGTGGAGCCTGGAGGGGCTCAGAAAGCTGATTGACAGCCTGGCCTGGGTCTCCCAAGAAGACCAGGACATGGGGCAGTGATGGAACCCGAGGAGGGTCTAAGGCACTCTCTTCCCAACAGGCTGTTTCCTAAATGGGCGGGAGTACCGCAGCGGGGAGTCGGTGGGCTCCGGGGACGCCTGCTCGCACTGCCGCTGTGCTGTGAGTGTGGCTGCCCAGCCGGGAGGGCCTGGCTTCTGGGCCTGCCTCTCAAATGCTGACCAGGCCCTGTTGTCAGAATGGGAGTGTCCAGTGTGAGCCTCTGCCCTGCCCAGTTGTGCCCTGCAGACACCCAGGCAGGATTCCTGGGCAGTGCTGCCCAGTCTGTGCAGGTGAGTGGGGGTCTTGAGTCACTGGGTGAGGTGTAGACACCGGTCAGAGTCTCTGGGTGTGTTTGGGGGAGGATTGCTTCCTTCGGACCTACAGGAAGCCCCCTTGAACTAAAGTACAGGAGAAATCTTTTACAATCCTAAGCTCCTGTCTCTACTGATGAGGGATGAGTTCTTACCTTCTCGTGGCAAACTGGGCACTCTAGTGGGGCCCTTGCTCCTGGGAGAGGCGCCCACCAACCCATGAGGAAATGGACGGCTGTCCTCATCAGGGCGGAAGGTGGATGTTAGGGTTGTGTGAGGCTTCCCCATCAGCCTCCAGCCCTGTCCTTCAGTTCCCCTGTCCTGCTCAGGCTGTGAGTACCAGGGACACCAGTATCAGAGCCAGGAGACCTTCAGACTCCAAGAGGGTGGCCGCTGTGTTCGCTGCTCCTGCCAGGTACAGTCTTGCTGTCTCAAGTCCCAGATCTGTCTCCTCCTTGAGGGCCTCTCACCCAGTCTTCATCCTAGGCTGGCGAGGTCTCCTGTGAGGAACAGGACTGCCCAACAGCCCCCTGTACCCTGTCCGATTCTGGCCCCCAGATGTGCTCAGGTGTGTGGGGGGGATGGGGTGGGGAGAAATAGCTACAAAGGGGTGCTGCTTCCGAAGGCTGGAGATGGAGGGGTATTCCTTCACAATAAAGGGGGGCATTGCTAAGTCCGTCAACCCTTCCAGAGTATATTCAGAGGATGTCGTGAGGATGGCAAAGCAAAGGTCCTGGGAAGGGTCCTGTGGTCTGGGATGGACAGGGTTAGGTGAAGGTGTCCAGGTCGCCATGGTGACAACCCCCTTCCTGTAGCCTGCGTACTCAATGGAGAGGAGTTTGCTGAGGGGGTCCAGTGGGAGCCTGATGGTCAGCCCTGCACAGCCTGCTCCTGTCGAGATGGGGTGCCCACGTGTGCGGCTGTGCTCTGCTCCCCAGCTCCCTGCCAGCACCCCACCCAGGCCCCTGGTGAGTGCTCCACCCTGATCTAGCTTTCATCTCCTGCTTTGCTCAGCCCACTCTGATCAGCTGGTCTCTGATTGACCTGTCCCACCCAGGTGCCTGCTGCCCCAGGTGTGAGAGCTGCACCTACCATGGCCAAGTTTATGCCAATGGGCAGAACTTCACGGACTCAGACAGCCCTTGCCACACCTGCCACTGCGAGGTACCTCCCCAGGCTCACCGCTGCCCTGCTGCACCCCTCCTGGGGCTCACCCCCCTTGTCCTCTCTCCTGTTCTTAGGATGGGACCGTGAGGTGCTCCTTGGTCAACTGTCCACCCACAACCTGTGCCGAGCCCCAGAGTGGCCCTGGCCAGTGCTGCCCGAGGTGCCCAGGTATGTGCTTACTGCACCTGTCTGGCTTGGGGAAGCCTTGGATTGACCCTGCCCTCCCACGGCCAAACGGTCACCTTAGAAAGCAACAGCCTTCCAAGTTGTTTTCAGTCTGACACAGCTTGGGACTCACAAGACACGGCTGGGAGGGAGAGAAGAGACTCGTTTATCCCTCGCGCCACCATGCCACCCTTCTTTCCCATCCTATCTTCCTCTTCCAATACCCCACCACTCAGACGCAGTCATACGTCTACCTGTATAATGCATGTTCATGCAACGAGCATTTGGGTGTGCCAGGAGGGAGACTGGGTGCCTGGATGCAGTGTGCCCGAACCCTGGCCTGCACGGGGAGTGTTCTAGGGTGCGAATCACAAACACAGGCACGTGCATGCGTGAGCTCTTCAGCTTTTCACCCTCAGAGGCACACACATCGCCAGTAGGTGAAGGGGGGACTAAATGCACACACACACACACATACATACGCACACACACACGCACACGCACACGCACAGCGTGTGCTCAGAGGACGACCATGTCTGCACCATAGCGCCCCTCCTCTCCCTGCATGGGGACGGCATCCACAGGGCACTTCTGCAGTGGCTCTGAACTCCGAGCAGCTGCCAGCAGCGTCAGCCTTTGCCCCTGCTCATGCCCCACCCCCTGCCCAGACTGCATCCTGGAGAAACAAGTGTTTGTGGATGGCGAGAGTTTCTCCCACCCCCGAGACCCCTGCCAGGAGTGCCGGTGTCAGGAAGGCCAAGCCCGTTGCCAGCCTCGGGCCTGCCCCAGGGCCCCCTGTGCCCACCCGCTGCCTGGGCCCTGCTGCCAGAATAACTGCAATGGTGAGGCCGACAGGATGGGGGAGGGGGGGGACAGTCTCCTGGCCCCATCTATGGACATTTAGGGCTTGGGAGGACAGCATGACCTAGAGTAAGTAGGTCCTCTCCCAGGCCTATAGCTGTCCCCTTCTCCAGGCTGTGCCTTCGGTGGGAAAGAGTACCCCAACGGAGCAGACTTTCCCCACCCCACTGCCGCCTGCCGCCTGTGTCACTGTCTGGTGAGTCTGCCACTTGGATGGGAGAAGGAGTCCAGGGGAGTCCGGGAGGGACTTGAGGAGGCCAGGGTAGGTCCACCACAGTGGGGTGGGAAGGGATGGGGGTCTCCTTGGCTCCCACCACTAACGCTGCCTGCCTGGTCCATCTCTCCACGCAGAGCGGCAACGTGCAGTGCCTGGCTCGTCGCTGTCCTCCGCTGCCCTGTGCAGAGCCGGTCTCGCTGCCAGGAGAGTGCTGTCCGCAGTGCCCAGGTAAGAGCTGCACCCCTTGGCGGCTCCTCCCGGAGGGGCCCCCTCCGCAACCTCTCCCGGGTCTCCCCATGATACAGGCTCTCTCACCTCAGCCTCCCTCTCGGGTTGTCCGCTGCCGGGGGGCTTGGTCCCCGCGCGCCACCAGGAGCATTTCTCCCCGCCTGGCGACCCCTGCCGCCGCTGCCTCTGCCTGGACGGCTCCGTGTCCTGCCAGCGGCTGCCCTGCCCACCCGCACCCTGCGCCCACCCGCGCCGGGGACCCTGCTGCCCCTCCTGCGACGGTAACGCCCCGGCGGCGCCCCCTGCAGGCCCGCAGAGCCCCTTGCATCCTCTTCCTCCGCGTCCTCCTTTCTCCAGCCCCAGACAGTCCCCTTCCTCGTGGTCCTGCCCTCCCACGTCGGAGTTCTCGCTGAGAATGTGGGGAGACAGTGCCCACTTCACGGGGCCTGGGAGGTCGTGGGCTTGGTAAACAGCCGCTGTCCTCTCGCCTGCCGCCTAGGCTGCCTGTACCAGGGGAAAGAGGTTGCCAGCGGGGAGCGCTTCCCTTCTGTCACCGTCCGGTGCCACGTCTGCCTGTGCTGGGAGGGCAGCGTCAGCTGCGAGCCCAGGGCCTGTGCCCCTGCACAGTGCCCCTTCCCCGCT
This sequence comes from Pteropus vampyrus, assembly GCF_000151845.1. NCBI lineage: Eukaryota > Metazoa > Chordata > Mammalia > Chiroptera > Pteropodidae > Pteropus > Pteropus vampyrus. Next base: position 8,566,908 of record NW_011888814.1, on the reverse strand, counting down.
AGGGGTGACTGCTGCCCTGTCTGTGATGGTGAGAGGCAGGGGACTGGGGGTTTGTGGGGGAGAACGGAAGGGCTGGGTCCCTCTTACTGCCCTAGAGTGGATACAAAATACTTATTACAGTAAGAAAAAAAAGCACTGGATTAAAGCCTGGATTTTCTCCTGCCTGTGATGCTGTTTGGCTGTGTGATTTTGGACAAGTCATATAACCTCTCTGGGCCTAATTTTCTCAATGTTTTAAAAAATACATTTTATAAATGTGAATTTTCATAAAATGCACATAACATAAAATTTGCTACCTTAACAATTTTCCAAGTGTAACCTAATTTTAACTCCTGAAAAAAAAAAAAAGAGGACTGAATAAGACCAGTCTTCCAGTCTTCGTTCCCTCTTGTATTATCTTAGTAATTTTTTCTGAATATTCTCTACCAACTGTAACTTTATTTAGTATTTTTCTTCAAATGAATTCACTTTTAAATTTAAATTTATTTAGAAAGAAGTCTTTATATCACACTGCAAATGGAAAAATTAGATTTGTCAGGACTAGAATATTACCATAGAAATAAATACAATTAGAAATGAAATATTAAATTCGAGTCAGATGCTTTTGCCTGCCAAGGCTTTGAGCCTGAGACTCATCATCCTTCCCACCCCCGCCTTCTATTAACTTCTTTAAAGAGGATTTTTATGTTCACAGCAACATAGAGAGGAAGGTGCAGAGATTTCTTGTATACTCCCTGCCCTCACACAGACACAGCGGCCCTCATTATCAATGTCCCAGTGTGGCACACTGGTTACAATTGATGAGCTTATGCTGACCCATCATTGTCACCCAAAGCACCCTCTCTTTTTCAAAAAGGAGGTCGGCAAGTGTCAGCGGCTAAGGGCAGGCTGCCACCACCCTGGGACCCTCTCCGCTTCTTTGATCAGAGGGCTCGAAAGAGCATGGGAAAGGGATGTCTTGGGTCCAGGCTACCTAAGCCATCGCAAGCAATTCCCAGCTCTCCTCAGGCTGGGAAACTTGGTGCCTTCTGGCCCAGCAGTGGCCTGCTGGGTATTTGACAGATTTCATGTGTGTTTTCCCTATAGATTGGACAGGGGGATTTCTCTGCAGGCCAAAGGGGAGGAAGTTTGCCATCTCCCCCCACCCCCTCTGTTTCGCCCACCAGCCTGGACCGAGCCCTCCCTCCCAGCCATAGCCAGGTCTCTGAGGCCTTGGACTCGGGCCTGGCGCAGGGTCAGAGCTGAGGATTGCTGCCCTCTCACTCCTTTCTGCCCGCTCCCCTGCCTTTCTCCGTCCTCTCTCCAAGGCTGTGAGTATCTGGGGGAGTCGTACCTGAGCAGCCAGGAGTTCCCGGATCCCCGAGAGCCCTGCAACATGTGTACCTGCCTCAGAGGCTTTGTGACCTGCAGCCGCCGGCCCTGTGAGCCTCTGGGCTGCAGCCACCCGCTCACGCCGTCTGGGCACTGCTGCCCCACCTGCCAAGGTAGGACAGCACGTGTCCTTCCACTGCTCCTTCGGGGTTCCCAGCAGCTCGGAGTCACCTGGACCGGCCACCCTCACCCCTCCCTGAGATAACCACACGGCAAACCCACCCTGTGTTTTCATCAGACGCTGCACGCTATATCCATGCCCTCCTCTCTGTCCCTGCTGTCACTTCTCAGTGACAGTTATATCCGCCACATAACGGATCCCTGTGCTTCCGGATCTTTCCGCTCTTAAATTGTCTCACCGGCTTCCTAAAAGATCACGTCGCGACTCGAAACCCTTCCACGGCTCCCACCGCTCTCAGCGCACCCCAAGGGGCGGTCTCCTTCTCTCCTGCTTGCTTAGTCCACCCTCTGGAGCCCAGCCCATCTCTCACCTTCCTCTCCAGGTGTGCCCACCCCTCACGCCGTCTTCCCACGCTGGCCCGCACAGACGGCACGTTCTCAGCAGCCTGTGTCTCGCCTCCCGTCCTCCACTGCCTCACACGTGCAAACCTCGCTGCTTACAGCTCGGCTGACATCCTTCTCCCGCCCCTTACTTTCCCAGCCACTTTTCTCTCCCTTTCAGACTCCCTAAGCTTTGGTAGATGTCCCCAGGCCTGGCTGTGTGTGCGTACACGTGTGTGTGTGTGTATGTGTGTATGTGTATATTGCGTTTATGTGTGTGAGTGTGTGAGTGTGAGTGTGTGTGTGGAGTGTGTGTGGCAGTGGAGGGCTCCATCGATGGCAGCTCTTCCCTTGCATTCCCCGCTCTGCCAGGATGCCTCTATCATGGGGTCACTGCTGCCCCTGGAGAGACCCTTCCTGACCCACTTGACCCCACCTGCTCCCTCTGCACCTGCCAGGTGAGGTGGCCCTTTGGGAACTTGATAAGCTTCCATCCCTGATCCTCCTCTCTGTCCAGGGGTTGTTTTCTCCACCCAGGTCTCCTGGGGTACACTGCCGGTGACATCTAAGGGGGCAGGATTAGATTCACTTCAGGTCTCCTGGGCCAAGGGAGGGGGGTTGGGGCCTGTAGGCCCAGGAGGGTTTCGTGTCTGGTGCCCTGGGGCAGTGTGTAGCCTGGTTTGAGTGTGTGATGACATGGGAGTCAGGAAGTAGCAATGTGGTCTCTCTCCAGGAAGGTTCCATGAGCTGCCAGAAGAAGCCATGTCCTCCAGCTCTCTGCCCCCACCCCTCTCCGGGACCCTGCTTCTGCCCTGTATGCCACAGTGAGCTGCTTTCCACATGCACCAGCCCCTCATGCCCTTCCCTGCCCCTCCTTTCTCCCTTTCTGCCGGGCCTGAGGTTGGACGGGGCAAGGTGGCACAGCACCTCCACTCAGGAAGCATGTCACCCACAGGCTGCTTCTCTCAGGGCCTGGAGCACCAGGATGGGGAGGAGTTTGAGGGGCCCACAGGCAGCTGTGAGAGGTGTCGCTGTCAGGTATGGTAGGGAGATGGCAGAGGGGGCTCGTGTGGGGTCTGGACCTAAGGAGCAAGTCGCTGAGTCTGCATCTCTTGCAGGCCGGCCAGGTCAGCTGTGTGCGGCTGCAGTGCCCCCTCCTGCCCTGCCCACTCCAGGTCACAGAGCAGGGGAGCTGCTGCCCCCGCTGCAGAGGTATGCCTGGCCGGTGGGGCTGCCACCTCACTTTGGCCCCTCCATCTGCCTTACCTCCCTGTCCACCCGTCTAGCCCTCCCATCCCTCAGCCCTTGAGGAGACTGAGGCTTGGAGAGATTGAGTTACCTTGGGTATATGGTTAGCGATGGAGCCTTTCATTCATTGCACATGTATTTATTAGATGCCTGCTGTGTGCCAGGTACTGTTGCTGGTGCTGGGCTACAGTGGACACTGCCTGCTGCCTGGCATTTGGTCTAGCAAGCAAGCAGACGTGGGCGGGATTAGAGCCCAGGCGTTCTGACCCCAACCCAGAATCTTCCCCCTCCATCGCAGACAGAATATCTGCCCCAGGCCACCTTACCACCTCATCCCTGCAGCGTCCCCTCCCCTGCCAGGCCCACGTGCCCTGCTGACGACCCAGGGTGGGCGGTCAGGGGCAGACACAGAGAACCCAGACTCAGCGCTCATCTCTGCCCACCTGGGACACAGGCTGCCTGGCTCATGGAGAGGAGCGTCCTGAAGGCAGCAGCTGGGAGCCTCCCGGCAGCCCCTGCTCCTCCTGCACGTGTCACGAGGGCATCGTCACCTGTGCCCGCGTCCAGTGTGTCAGCCCCTGCGCCCAGCCCCACCAGGGGCCCAGCGACTGCTGCCCTCGATGCTCGGGTACGGGGAGTGGGTAGGCGTGGACGGCACAGAGGCAGCGCCCATCGGCACCTCCCTGCCTTGGCGCTGGGCTGGGTGGCAGAGACAGGCTGTTTCGGCCATTTTTGCACGCCCTAATCCTGGGGGCTGGGGTATCTGGGGGGCAGAGAACCCCACCGCCGGCACTGCTGCCAGCCTGAAGTCTCCCTGGTCCTATTCTGCTCTTACCCCACCCCCCAAGACTGTGAACATGAAGGCCGGAAGTATGAGCCAGGGGAGAGCTTCCAGCCTGGGGCAGACCCCTGTGAAGTGTGCATCTGTGAGGTGGGTGAGGGCCCTGCTGAGGGGCGGGGCACTATGAGGAGCAGGCACTATGGGGGTCAGAAACAGGAGTGTGTCCCTGTGGCCAGGAGGTGAGGCAGGGCTTGGAGTAAGGAGCCAGGAGGGCTGGGAAATCTGGAGTTAGACGTGGGCACTGATGCTGAGCGTGGGGTGGGTGTGTATAGGAGGTAGGGGGAGATACCTGGGACACGTTGGGGGGCCATGTTGGGGAAATTCCAGTTGAAGGGTAATGGGGAACCAATGGGAGGGTATTGAGCAAGCGGTGACACCATAAGTCAGGGGATGAGGCCTGGGAGAAGGATGGTGGGAGAGTGCCCAAGGGTCAGACGCCACATGAACATTCAAGCACAAATGACTGGAAAGAGAAGGGGACATCATCTCTGGGGATCAGGGCGTGCAGTAAGGAGCATGTCTAGGAAGACACTGAGTCTCTCTGCAGACTGGAGTCTGACGTGCCAGAGGAGGTGCAGCAGACAAATGGAGGGGCATGGACTCTAGGGGAAGAGGGTGGCTCTTGGCTTCCATGGCTTGGGACTCACCCCCTGCTCACTCATTCCTGTTGTAGCTGCAGCCTGTGGGGCCTCCCAGCCTTCGCTGTCACCGGAGGCAGTGTCCCAGCCTGGTGGGCTGCCCTGCCAGCCAGCTCCTGCCCGCTGGGCCTCAGCACTGCTGCCCCACCTGTGCCCGTGAGTCCCTGGATGTGGGGATAAGGAGGGCAGGGCCACCATCCCCAGATGGCAGCTCTGCTCCGCAGTCCCAGCCCCAGCCCTTTTCTGAGTCCAGGGGACTGTTCTGGAAGTCCTTGCCCCAGCGGATGAGCCTTGCACCGCCACAAGGGGAACTGGGGAAGCTGGCGGGACCCTTTGACTCTGAAGCTGGGAGCAGTTTGTGGAGCATCTTGCCCAGCAGGTGGTGCTTCCGGGTAGCAGTTGTGCAGCTGCTGGCTTCTTGAGAGCAGTGATGTCAAGACCAGAGGGGCAGTGAGTGGCCCAGCTACAGAGGTGGAGGGTGGGGAGCTAGCTATTCTTATCAAGACAGCTAGGATGTGCTTCGAGGAAAGAGAAGGGGACTAAGATTGATTAAGCTCCTACTGCATGCCATGCACCATGCACCATACTTGGTACTTTCTTTTTCTTTTTTTTTTTTTTAGGCGAGGCAACCCTTGGTTGACCTCACAGATTGCAAGGACCTTGTCAGCTTACAATCCCTTATTTTTTATTTTTTATGCCTACAGCACCTGGTCTTC
>NW_011888814.1:8550758-8561048 GCF_000151845.1 Pteropus vampyrus | reverse complement strand
CCACATCGCATTCTCGCCTCCACAGAGGCCCTGAGTAACTGCACGGAGGACCTGCTGGGGTCTGAGCTGGCCCCGCCAGACCCCTGCTACTCCTGCCAGTGCCAGGTGAGCCCTCCTGCCTTGGGGACTCCCGAAGTCCCCTCTTCTTCCTCCTCTGTGGTCTGTGGCTGACTCCACTCCTGCAGCAGGTCTGGGCTTCCCACTCACTCTGACATTTGCCTGCTTGTCCTGAATGTCACATTCTGCCGAGGCTCTGTACCCTCCCTTCTGTTCTCTACCTATGGTGTTCACATGCCCTTCCACAGGACCTGACCTGGCTCTGCACTCACCGTGCCTGTCCTGAGCTCAGCTGTCCCCCATCAGAGCGCCATTCCCTTCCTGGAAGCTGCTGCCCTGTGTGTCAGGGTAAGTGCCCAGCCTTGGCCTGGACCCTCAGAGCATGAGCCCAGGAAGGAGACAAGAAGGGTGGCATCCATGGGCCAAGTAGGCAGTCCAGGGTCTGCACTCTAAATGCAGGCTTTGTTCTTTTGTAGAAATGGAGGGCTATTCATTGGGGTAGAGGAGAGATCCACGAGGCAGAGGGAGGCAGGGAATGAAGCCTGGATTTTCAGGGCCTGGCTGAGGCTTGTCAGCTGGGATTAACGGGGACTACTGAGCTGGCAGCAGGCTAGAGGAAGGTTCCAGCCTCTGGCTCTTCGGGCTTCCAAAGCCCTTTAGAGTCTCAAGCCCTGCCATCCAGTAGGCCATCTATATGCTGGTTGAAGAAATTAACATCATCAGGGTGCTGATTGAATGAGGAGGGCACCTGCTGCTGTGGGCCTTCAGGGTGACCTCCAGGGAGGTGGGATGCAGCTGGAAGGACCATGCTCTCCCAGCCCCATCTCTTCCCATCAGAATGTGTGGTGGAGGCCGAGGGCCGGAGAGTAGCGGATGGAGAGAGCTGGCGCCACCCCAGCAACGCCTGCATTACTTGTACCTGCCATGTGAGCTGCGGGTGGGAGTGTGGGGGTTGGTGGAGGACCTTATAGGTGGATAAGCGGGGAGCCTCAGGACACTGGTCCAGCAAATATGGAGTCTTTAGGGTAATTAGAGAAGGGCGCCCGCGCTGGGCGAGAAGGGCAGAGGTACCCCGCGCTAGGGCAGAGCTGAGGGTTGGACTTTATCCCCCGCTTCGTCAGGAAGTGGGTGTCCTTGTGGGGCAGGAGCAGAGAGAAAAGGGGCTGCTGCCTCAGACCTTGAGTCAGATGGTCCCCAGAAGTGTGAGACCAGAGACCCCAAGCCCTGCTGGAAGTCCCTAGAGCAAAGACGTCTGTCCTCAGTGGGGCCAAGTGGAGTGCCACCTTGAGGAGTGCCAGGCCCTCTCCTGCCCTCACGGCTGGGCGAAGGTGCTGGAGGCTGGCAGATGCTGCGAGCAATGCCAAGGTGCGCGTCAGGACGATGTGGGGGAGGAGGGGCGAGACTCAGTATGAGGGACTGGCGGCTGATCCTCTCCCCTTCCCTGCAATGTCCCTTCAGCTCCTGCCCAGACGTGCTCGCATCAGGGCCGAGAAGTGGCCTCCGGGGAGGGCTGGGTCGTGGACGCCTGTACCAGCTGCTCTTGTGTGGCTGGCACTGTGCGCTGCCAGAGCCAGCGCTGCCCGCCGATCTCCTGTGGCCCCGTGAGTGCCGCGGTCTAGGGCGGTGGGGTTAGTGGGCATATAGCGCCGCCATCCTGGTGCAACTGAGAGGGCGGGAGGAGGATGGGCTTGGGCCGCGGTAGTAGCCGCGGAGCGGGAAGCGGGAGCCGGGAGCGGGCGGCGGGGGGCCCGGGGGCCTGCAGTTCCTGGAGTGGCCACGAGGTGGTGCCCTGAGTCCGCCTCCAGTGAATCCAGGAGCACGAGCGCTCCTCGGTCCTCAGGAAGGCTCTGGGTGGGGCTCCGCCCGGAGGGCGGCGTGTCTGACCGCGTCTGGGGCTGAGGCCAGGACAAGGCCCCCGCCCTGAATCCCGGCAGCTGCTGTCCCCACTGCCTGCCCCGGCCCGCTTCCTGCATGGCCTTCGGAGACCCTCATTACCGCACTTTCGACGGCCGCCTGCTGCACTTCCAAGGAAGCTGCAGCTACGTGCTGGCCAAGGACTGCCGTGGAGGGGACTTCAGGTGCACAGCTCCCTCTGCCGCCTCCCTAACCCCCTACACCCGTCCTTGCTGACCACTGAACCCGGGCCTCTCACACCACAGCGTGCACGTGACCAACGATGACCGAGGCCGAAGCGGCGTGGCCTGGACACAGGAGGTGACAGTGCTTCTGGGAGACATGGTTGTGCAGCTACTGCAGGGCGGGAAGGTCACGGTGAGCAGAGCTGAGGACCCGGAGAAAGGTGGGTCTCACGCTGTCCACTCGTCTTTCCTGAGATCGCCCCTCCCGCCTCCCTTCTCCTCCAGGTGGATGGACGCCCCGAGACCTTGCCCTTCCTGAAGGAGCGGCTGCTGTACGTGGAGCTGCGGGGACGCACTGTGATCCTGCACGCCCAGCCGGGGCTCCAGGTGCGGCCAGGGCGAGTGTGGCTGGGGAGCCTTGGGCCTGCTCAGGCTTCTGTTATCTGTAGAGAAAGTAAGAATATGAGCTATGTCCCGGGCCAAACGAAGCCAGAGAGGTGAGAGAGTTCTGCTAGATTCTGAGGGGAGGAGAGGAATCAGGGTCAGAGACCTCCAGGTGCACTGAAAGGAGTTCTGAGCCTGGTTTCTAACCTTGACTCAGCCACCAACACACTGGGGCTCTTACGCCAGTACCAGTCCTCTCTGGGCCTCAATTTCCTCATTGGTAAATGGGGGAAGGGTTAATAGGGAGGGGAATGTCAACTAAGGTCTCCTAGGCGGTTCAGGGTTCCTTCCATGTCAAAGTAATTCACTTCCCTGCCCCCAGCAAAAAGCATAATTTGTAAATTCATAAAATAAGATTTGTCGTCTACGTCCATGCCGCCCAGAACACGCCGGATCCCGTCTGATCTCGGAAGCTAAGCAGGGTCGGGCCTGGTTAGTACTTGGATGGGGAGACCACCTAGGAAGACTGGGTGCTATAGGTGAAAAAAAAAGTAAAAATAAGACTTGTCTACACTTACAATCCAGACTCTAATTGTGCTTTGTCCTCTGTAAGGCCCGAATGCCCACGAGATAGTGAATCTCAGGAGAAGGTGCCTTCCTGGGGCTTGTGGGTGGCTCTTCCCAGCTCCCAGAGCATGTGCAGACTTGGCCTTGGTCAGGGCAGCCTGGCTTCCATCCGCCCATTCTCCTCGCCGACACCAGGGGGTGGGCAGACACAGAGAATGCGGCCTGGATGGACCGTGGGCTTCCTGGGGTCCCTATTTTTCCCCACTCCCCAGTCCCAGCCTCTCTGCGCAGGTGCTGTGGGATGGGCAGTCCCAGGTGGAGGTGAACGTGCCAGGTTCCTACCGGGGCCAGATTTGTGGGCTTTGTGGGAACTTCAATGGCTTCGCCCAGGATGATCTGCAGGGCCCCGAGGGGCTGCTCCTGCCCACTGAGGCTGCATTTGGGAATAGCTGGCAGGTGAGTGGTACAGGATCCCGAATGGGAGGTTGGAGAGCGCACAGTTGAGCATGAGCCTCAGAGCAGCCCTCCGGTATGGAAACGGGAGTAGGAGGGTAGACACGAGACAGGCCTTTTGGTTTTCAGGGTGGTCTGGGGGCTTCTTGCCTGCCATGGAGCTAGGGGAGGCAGGATGGCTGAAAAAGTCTCATCATCTGATTCCCCAACCCCTGCTTTGCTACTCACGAGCTGTGTGACCCTGAACAAATTACTTGCCTGCTCTGGGTCTTCGTTTTTGTCCCCAAAATGGGGACAAAGGAAAAGTGGCTGATGCTTCCCTTGCTGTTCTTGTAAGGAGGTTTTTGAGGCTAAAACAAAACGTTGGGTAGAAATTGCTTTGAAGGACAGCACACAAATTTTAGCTGCTAGTAGACGCTGTCACACCAGAGCTACTTTCCTCACCTAGGTCCCAGAGGGGCCAGGACCTGGTCGGCCCTGTTCCAAAGGCCATGAGGTGGATCCGTGCCGGACGGCAGGTTACCGTGCCAGGCGTGACGCCAATGCCCGGTGTGGAGTACTGAAGTCCTCCCCGTTCAGTCGCTGCCACGTTGTGGTGCCACCAGAGCCCTTCTTTGCTGCCTGCGTGTATGACCTGTGTGCCTGTGGCCCTGGCTCCTCAGCCGATGCCTGCCTCTGTGATGCTCTAGAAGCCTATGCCAGCCACTGTCGCCAGGCAGGGGTGACGCCTGCCTGGCGGGGCCCCACACTCTGTGGTGAGGGGGCAATGCCCAGTGTGGGACAGGGAGGGGTGGGTACAGAGGGCTCAGGCCTGGACAGGGGAGGTACGGGGAGGGCCACAAGGGGTGAGCAGAGCAACTGAAACACTGTGACCTTGTCTTCTACTGCACCTGCAGTGGTGGGCTGTCCCCTGGACCGTGGCTTCGTATTCGATGAATGTGGCCCGCCCTGTCCACGTACCTGCTTCAACCAGCACGTCCCTCTGGGAGAGCTGGCGGCCCACTGTGTGAGGCCCTGCGTTCCTGGCTGCCAGTGCCCCGCAGGCCTGGTAGAGCATGAAGCCCACTGCATCCCACCTGAGGCCTGCCCCCCAGTCCTACTCACTGGAACCCAGCCACCCAGCACTGTGCCCAGCCCCAGGCGGGAGCCCCAGGGGGCATCCTGATCCAGGACGGCACCGACCAGGACTCATCATCCCCTTGGAGAGCAGCTTCCAACCTCACCACAGCTCCTGGGCACTGAGAGCCTGGGCCTGCGTCTCACAAAGACCCCGGCTGTGTTGAGTCAGAAGCAGTAAACTTGGGGCCTGCCCTGAGGCCACTGTGTGTGTGTGCTTCCTACTAGGGTGGTGACATGAGCTGCTGGAACATGGAGACTAGAGGTCAATGTCCCCAGAGTCAAAGCGGTAGCAGCTGTGGGGATTCAGCCCTAGACCTTGCTCACTCCTTGTGCCTGCATTCTGCACTGCCCCCACCTGCCACACCCTGATGCTGCCCTGCAGTAGGCAGAAGCAGGACCCGGGTGTCCTGGTCCCAGCCCTGTGTAAACATATAGCCGGCATGGCCCTTGGCCCTCATATGGGACCCGCTGTGGATCCAGGTGGAATCCTGCAGGGGCTGAGGTGCATGGAAGACGAGGCTCAGTTCCTACAGGACATACTTTTTCTTCTTGGTTTGGGGTATACCAAGTACTCGGTGGCCTCTATGGCGACTCTGAGAGCTAGTGACACAGGGACCCCATGCCTGGGGTGGGGACCAGGACCTTGATGAAATATGGACACATGTGCATGTGTACACACACACCCCAGAAACCCAGATAAACACGTACGGCACGTGTGCACAGCTGCTTGCATTCACAGCCACACCTACCCCTGATGGGTATGTGGGCAGGGGACACACATGCAACTTTCGAAGAAATCCTTGTAGGGGAAAGAACATGGGTTTGAAATAGAAAAACTATTTATTTGAAAAGAAAGCTCTCTTTTTAAAAAGAACTCTAATTTGAGTTCTTTTTGCCACCTACCAGCTGTGCAACCTTGGTGTGTTAGAGACCTAGGCTAAAAGATCAAGGGGGACCGTATTCTCATTGCTGGGTCCCTAATATTTCAACAGGAGTAAAGGGAGAGTGTTGGGCTGAACTGAGATCATCTGCCTGCTTGCTCTGCCCGCTTCTGCTGAGGCTGCTCTCTGGGGACCAGAGAGGGGAGCTGGCTCCCTTCTCTCACTGAGCCGCAGGCAGGCGAGGCTGCGAAGATCAGAGACCATCTCATGTTTTCATTCCCTCCTCTAGTTAGGATTTATACAGACTGTCCTCATTGAATGTATCTTGGGTATTGCAAGGAATAAGCAGAGTGACCCACGAATAGCGCCCTGCATGTGGGCAGCTTGGAGCCAGCATTAGGGAGCACTTGCCATTGTCCTGCCTGTTATGGCTCGCACTCAGAGACCATTTTGCCAGGGCCTGTTTGTCACAGCCATTCATCTCCAGATGAGGGAGACGGTGCCTCACGTTAGTTAAGGCAGCTTTCTCTCTGAGGCCCAGCTTTCTGATCTGTAAAATGAGGATGAGAATGATAGCACCTACTTCACAGAGTTGCTGTGAGGAAGGTCACATATACGGAGCATTCGTGCCCTAGTCAGCTCCTGGAGGCTGCTGCCCACACTGGGCATATTATATGCCCATATAATGCATCTTCGTATGTGTGTATACATATGTAGATGTAAAACCGATACTCATTCGGAACTGCAGACAAACATGCACACACCTCTCTGGCTGGATCACACTCCTAACCCTACACTCCTACACTGCCACCCCATGGCCAAGAAATTCTTTTCGGAGTCAGGCCAGAGTCTCTATAAAACTTGGCTGGGGTCCAGGCCCTGGCTCAGATGTCAGGGTCCTGCATTATTGAGCTCAGGAGCTTTGTCTCCTCCTTGCTCCTGTGCTCAGCTCCTAGTCCTCCTCTCTCCAGTCTCCAGTGGTGCGGGGAGAGCAGGGAGGGGACACCTGTTCCAGCTCCCCACTCCATGGCACAGACAGGCGCACCTGGGGGCCGATGGCTCCCTTGTAGCCCCAAACAGGCCTTGGCTCTGTACCAGCACCTCTTCCGGTGCCCTGCAGGCCTGGGCCAGCTCCAGGCTGCACTGCGACAGGTGAGGCAGGCAGGCCACTGTCTTCAAGGGGGCAGGCTCTCCGTGGGGCCTGAGTCCACCCTGCCTCCTCAGGTGCAAGATGGCCGGGCCTGTCCCTCAGGTCTGGAGTTGCTCACTGTCCTCCTGGAGATGGAACGGAGCCGGCGGGCCCAGGAGCAGGTAGGGGCCGGCTGGGGGTGTAGCAGAGGGCAGGGTGGGTACACGCTCACATCCTGGCACCCCATCTTTTTTCAGCTCCTGTGGGACTTGGAGCTGCTGACTGGGGCAGGGCTGGACCTCTTCTGGCCTCCCTGGGCCCAGTTCTGCTGTCCGAGGGACCAGATCTGGTGTGCATGGGGACAGCGCAATGAGCCCCGTGGTAGGACAAGTGGGGGCTCTGAGCAGCTGATGAAGGGGGTGAGCGGGGGCTTGGCTGAGGCAGGGGGTTCCATGTGACGTCAGAGTAATCATAGTGGTGCAGGAAGTGGAAAGAGTGTGGGCTCTGGAGACAGGCGGATCTGTTTCAGATCTCGATTCCGATGCTCTGCATGGACTGGGAGCCTCTATTTCTTCAAGCTACAAACTGGGGAAGTTAACACAACTTTCTCAGAGGGCTGCTGGGAAGACCTGAGAACTCATCCACATAAAGCTTGAGCATTGTGCCTGAAGCACAGGACCTGCTCCTTCTCTGCAGGCTGTTACCATCCCACAGTTAACTATTATCTTGGTCAGATCCACTGTGGTGATACCTAGAAGTCTTTAGACATGGCTGCAGCGGGGGAGGAAAGCAGGCCTGGCAGAGCCCCCCGAGGGCAGAGGTGCTGATGTGCTAAGTGCCCCTGAGATGAGACGCTGAGCAGCCCCGGCCACAGGCTTCTCCCTCCAGGGCTAGTGACTGGCCTGACCTGTGCCTCCAGTCCCAGCCCAGCCACCAACTGCCGAGGCACCTTGGGCAGGTTGGCAGCCCTCTCTGGACTGAGGCATCCTCAGCTGTAGCAGGAGGGCGTGTCACGTGATGACCGTTAAGGAAATGTCCAGCCAACACCGTCGGCCAGGACTGCAGGCTCATCTGAAGGCTTGGCTGGGCAGGAGAGACCCCTTTCCAAGCTTCCTCACCTAGAGGGGAAGGGGAAGGCATCACCCAAGGGCACGGATGCCAGGACCAGGGGTCCCTGAGGGCCGTCTTAGAGGCTGCCTACCACACTGGGAGTTGCTGCCCTCAGGACTAGGCCAGACCCCTAACCCTTCCAGAGTTCCAGGCTGTGCCCATCACCCCAGGCTGGGGACTGCCTGAGCCAGAACCATCAGCTCCCAGATGGGTGAGTTTTTCCCCCAGGGAACTCTGTCTACTCTGTGTTGCCTCACAAAGCAACCAAACGCTGGCCCCCTTTCTGGTCTCCTTCCACAGCCCTGGCCAACACCTTCTCACACCCCAGGCTCCTCCGGGGCTCTTACTCATTTGCACCCATATGGCTGCCCCACAACCCCTGGAAAGGGCACCCCCCAGGATCCAGTGGTGGGTGCAGGGGCTGGAGCAGGCTGCCCTGGACTGAGTCTGAGTGTTGGGTGGGAAGGCTCAGCAGCCTGCTGGCAGTGAGGACTGCTCCCACTTCCAGAGCCCAGATGCAAGAGGTGCATCCGAGGCAGCCTTTGCACTCCTGCAGGGGGCAGGCGGCGGACCCATCGTCAGTCCCAGACCCGAGCGAAGCCAGGAGTGACGGAGGCCGAAGGTGGGAGAACGCTGGCATGCCTGCAGAGCCCACACCTGGTATGTCGACAGGAGGAATCTGCAGCCAGGACAGCAGGAGTCCCTGGGCCGGGGTGGCCAGACTAGATTGGGAAGTCCTCACCCCGAGTCTCAGGATTCCAGTTCAGTCCTCACTCATTCTTCGTCTCATACGTTTTTATCGGGTGCTGGGGTGCCCAGGGGCTACAGGTAGGTTTTATTTTATATGCCTTTTCCCTGATTGGTAGCCGCTGTCTCAGGCACTGTGTCCAGGAAGATTCTGAAGCCAGGCTGAGAGGCTGGAAATGACCGTCCGTGGCTGACCAGAGGAGGAGGGAATGGAACAGCAGCTCTCGGCTGCCTATTGGCCACCCTTATGCCAGGCACTGGGGATACACAGAGCACAAGAGAGTCTTGGCCCGGTCACTGGGTCCTCATCCTTGAGGAGACCGCAGCCTAGTGAAAGAGTGTGACAATAAACAAATGATTAGAATCCAGTGGGATAGATGCTGTGAGCCTTGGAAGTGTAATTTAAATGAAACAGACTCTCGAAGGATTTGTTAAACCATAAACCCAGCAAGGTCATAAGCTTTTATTGGTTCCATCATGCATCTGAGAGAGGAGGAAAGTGCCAATGATTATTTTCTGATTGGAAGAGAAATTTTTACAAGTATATTCTCTTTGAAATACAGATAGATCAATTACAACATTATTACCAGAGACATAAGTGATCAGTAAGACAAAAGACGAGAATTACAGACGAAGGAGGCTAGGGGTTATGTTCACAGTTCACGGCAATAATTTCTAAAGGCTCAGGAATCTTATCAGACCCCTTTGTTCAGAAACTCCTCAAAAGACAGATTTATTTTCACAGAACATACTCATTTTGTTAGTTATGAATATTCACATATCCATATTGCATAAACATAGAATGTTCTTCTGAAAGTTCTTAATTTAAGACCTTATGAAATCAAGTTATTTCAACGAGTTTTATAGATGCTGAGTGACTCTCCCTCCTCCACAGCTGCAAGGGAGCAGCGACATTTCATCTCTTTTTTTAGATTTCTTTGGTTAATTATGAAGACTTGCAGTTTTGAGGCCTGGCCCTGGCCTAAAATTTCACTTCTTGAATTTCATTTGATGGTGCTGTCAGAAACCAAGAAAGAGCTAAAGAGGATTTTTTTTTTTTTTGGCTTTTGCTTAATAATAATAAAGTAAGGTGCACATAGGTTTCCTTATGGGCCCGGATGGGCACACCAGGACAAAGTGGGGGTGTTTTTATGAGGCCCTTCCTGCTCCAGGTGGAGGGAGAGGGTATGCCAGTTCCCGTGAGGTGGTCTGCCTTGGATGGAAGGATAAGGAAGATGGGGTTGGCTGTTGGCAGACAAACCTGGCAAGCAGGCACTTAGTAGGCTTTGTAAATAAAGGTAGATCATGAACTGAAGTTCAAACACCAGTTCTCAGGCAACTCACCGCTCCCCCACCCCCACCCCTCGCCCTGGCTATGTGCCAGGGACTCCCTAGGCTTCTTGGTTCCAGTTCAGGTAGAATGAATGTGAGGAGCTGAGACATGAGCAGAGGGCTCCCAACATCAATCTTTCTCCCTCAGGTTGCCTACCAGAGCTGAACCCCACCTCCAGCAGTAGCTTTGGGGAACCAGAAAGCTCAGAGTTCAAGGTGAAGTGGTCAAAGGGTCCTGGGCAAGGGCCCTCTCAGACTGTGGACAGCAGGGGTGGGGTCAGCCTCAGAGGAGGCTACTGGGGTGAGGTGGGGCCACCTCTTGTGGTCAAATGGAAGAAGGGACCATCGCTGATGCACCTTTTACACTACGTAACATGGGTTTAACAAATTCAGGAATCAGGCAAGGGGCGTAATGGAAGCGAGATCCAGCTGG
>NW_011888814.1:8533299-8550078 GCF_000151845.1 Pteropus vampyrus | reverse complement strand
GATCCTTCAGTTTTCCGGAGGCGGAAGCCAAGACTCACAAGCCAGGGAAGTGGCTCAGGGAGAGACGCCTACACAGCCCCAAGAAGAAGGAGACTCCCTGGGAATTCTGGGCGACTTCTGCAGGTCCCGAGGAGAACAGATGCCGCAGCCTAGGGAAAGGGAGAGGCCAGGCCCCGGGGAAAAGAGCACCAGGCTGATGCAGGACAAGGCTGATGGCCAGAGACAAGAGTCGGCACTGGCGGTGGGAGAGCAGGGGGCCGGCCTGGAGGGAGCACCGGCTCTCATTCCGTCCGCGAGGCCTCCAGCCCCGCCGCCGCTCCCAGTCCCAGGAGCTGTGATGCTAGCGGCTCTGATCACCGGGGACTCTGAGCAGCAAGAGCGCCCTACAGCTCTCCCGGGGCACCCAGGGATGGTGCGCAATCAGCACCGGCTGCGGGACCCGGGGGGAGACCCGGGCCCCGCGGTCCAGCAGGTGCTCGAGGCAAGGGGGCCACGGGCAGGCGACTCTGCGAGGCTCCTGGACGCCCATGGGGAGAGAAAGGGAGCGGCTGAGGCCCCCAAGGCCTCGAAAGGTGCGTGGCTCAGGCCCCCCGGCAGGGAGGCTTCCGTGGGCGTGAGTGCAGCACAGCAGGAGACGACTTTGCAGCGGTTGCTGGAGCTGCACAGCGCGGCGAGGCGCCGGCGGCGGCAGGACTGCGAACAGCAGCGGCTCCGGGTGCGTCCCCCGCACAGGGCGGGCCAGCTGGCAGACGGGGCAACGAGAGCTGCTAGCCGACAGCTGACAGCTGTCTCCCTTAGGTCCTGGAACGTCTTAGCATCGTCAGGAACCGCCACTGCCGGGTGCACCCCCTGGGGCCCCCACCCAGCCCGGCTCAGCTCTCATCACAGGCAAGACCTCCGGGAGAGGTTAGTAGGGGCCTTGGGCCAAGCTGGGTGCGTCCTGGTTCCCTTTCAAGTGTGTGCACCGCGCACTTGTGCAGACACAGATCGAGAGCTGGGAGGGGGCTGAGCGGGGCGAGTATGTCCTGGTGCTGCCCCCTGCTGGCTACGTCGAGCTGTGGGGCTGGGAGGTGAGCGCGCTCAGTGCCCCGCACTGCCCAGGAGGACGCTGCGGGGCAGCGGCGCGCCCTGCGGGAGCAGCTGAAACAGATGCACCAGGAGAGGACAGGGTGGCTGCGGGCCCTCGGGGCCAGGTGAGGGGGCGAGGGGAGGCTTGTGGGGGTGGTGGCGGCCCCCCTTCTCTGGCATCTGGGATGACAGGCCACTCTCTCCCCAGGAATACCAAGAACTTCCAGCAGCTACTGTGGTCCCCTGGCACTGAGAAACCTGCGCCTGGAGAGTAGCCTTCAACCTTCCCAGCTCTCTTCTAACCATTGCTGAATTTTCAAAAGGATGATTAAAGAGATGGGGGTTAAGGAAGAAGCAAGAGGCCAATCTACAGATCAGAGGTAGTTTCAGAAAAGCCCAGAACGCAGCCCAGGGCCTGGGAGAGCCAAACACACAGACACATGCAAGAGCTTCTTCCCACTAGGTGGCGCGTGATTCTTCTTCCCTCCTCTAAGCCGCCTCCTGGCCCAAGGTCAGAGAGCCAGGTCCCTGGGGTCAAGCAGTGCGAAGGCCCCGTTCTTGCGGAAGAACGATTCAATGCGGCACATCTTGCAGGAGACCAGTTCTTGCTTCACTGGGGGACCTGGGAAAAGATGTCAGAGGCCAGTAATGGGTTCCTGAGAAAGGAACTCACAGAGCACGTCAGGCCCTGCCTGCCCAGCCCTAGGAATTTGCCTGTGTTGTATCCACTTTCTAAGTGTGAAGAAATAAAGTGTGAAGAAATAAAAAGTTCTTATAAAGAGTGAGGACTATGGGAAGACAGGGAGTGGGCTGGGTGCCCAGATCAGCAGTGATGGCAAAATGACAGCCAGCCTCAGGATCCTCCAGCCCTGCTCGTCACAGGGACAAAGCTAGACTTCTTTGTAACAGCTAGGTAGGGCTTTTTTTCTACCTCTTGCTCTCCATCTGGGCCATCTTTCATTGGAATTGCTCTTTTTACTGTCCCTTTAGAGCCCTGAAGAAAGTGGGGGACTTTTTAGGCAAACTTTCAATTGTGTGTATCTCCAACCATACACCTGTTCTGTGCAGGCTCCAGCCGCTGGAGAAGACGCATGGCCGAGTAGTTCACTTGAAATTCATGACCACAAAGAGCAATAGGACACTCGGCATCACCCAGCCATCCTGCACCACTCCCTGGCATGATCCTTCTCCCATACCTTAACTCTTCCTCTCAAACTACACCACTGTCTCTACTCCTCTCCCTTCCAGCCGACATTGACTCGGCTTCACAGAAAAAGCAGACTCAGTCCAGATGGACAGCTTTCCCATCAACACCATCTCCCTACCCCTCTGTGCCCCCTGGTTCTCCTCCCATCAGACCCCAGAATCTAGAGCTCCCTGGCTAAGGGACCCCAATCTCATGGCTTTAAAGAGTACCTGTTTTCTGATAACCCCCAATTTGCATCTTCAGCTCTGACCCAGAGGGCAACTGCCTCACTGACCACTCCAGTTCAGGGCCGGCGCTGACCTGTCTTCACACAGCCTCCAGCCCTGCTCCTCTCCCCGTCTGCTCTGTCACAGCTGCTTCAGCCAAACACCTGGGTGTCCCCAGTGCATCCTCTTTTCCCTTTCTCACATTCAACCCATCAGGAAGTTCCATTGATTGATTCTTCCTCCAAAACATATCCTGAACCTATTTCAGCTCTACTGCTAATCACCCTGGCCCAAGCCATCATCATCTCTTGCCAGAAAGTAGCTGCCTAACTCATCTATCAGTCTATGTTGTCTCACGAAAAAGCCATTACCTACAGAACAGTCAGGGTGATTTTTTTTAAGTGTCACTCATCTGCTTAAAACCCTCCACTGGCTTCCCCTCGTATTTAGAATAAATCTCCAACTCCTGCTCGTCATTTAACTCTCGGCCTTTAGGTCCCCAGAGGTCTTTCCTGGCAATCCTGTCTAAAGCAGCATATGCACCCTGCCCCTACTCCATCACTCTCTAGTCTCATCTGGAACTTGTCTCTCTCAGACATTTCCTTGCTCTTATGGACACCCCAGAAAGGAGCGTCTATGCCTCTTTCATGACTCCTGCCCAGAGCACTATCTGGCTCATGGCAGGTGCCCATTTGTGAGGTGAATTGTTTCTGGGAGGTTGGGGCTCACCCAGCTGCCAGCCATATGTGAAGTTGGTGGTGACGGGGAAGAGGTAGCGCATCTCTGGCATGTCCAGTTTTCGGGTGTTCAGGTAGTGGTAGCGCCCCTGGAGGTCGTGGGAGATGCCTTCGTACAGCAAGGCCCGCGTGGCAGGTGGTACTGGGTACATTTCTGACTGAATAGGAGCTCCCGGGGCAGGGCTAGGGGCCCTGGAAGGAACTGCTTTGGGTGCGGGTGGGGGTGAGAGTGGGGTTTTGGGGTACAGGGTGGGCAGTTTGAGGGGGAGGCGGGCTGCAGCCTTGGCCTTCTGCTTGGCCTTCACCATCGACCCATACTTGCGGTGCCATTCACAGCGCAACATCTTCTGCCTCAGAAACTCCTCCTTCCAGAAGTTCTGTTGCACTGTGTCCATGTTGAGTTGCCGCGACATGGTGGCAAGGGAAAGAGTGGTACCAGGGTGGCTGCGGCTGAGAGGTGAGCAGAGCAGGTCCTTCTGACAGCAGATGGCTGCCCAGGGACAGTCACCAGGCAACCAAGCCTCACCTCACACAGGGCCAGGGTTCTACTTGCCATGCCCTCAGCACACCTCACATGCCTTGCTTCCTGAGGCAGCCTGAGGCCAGAGCCCATTGGCTAAGAGCCTTGGTCTCCACAACCCTTGCAGGACCCAGGCCCAGTCTAGTATCACAGCTTCCAGGTTTCCTGTGTTTTCTGCTTCCATCTTTTGGGCTCAGGTTCCCTCCCAGCCCATATAGACTGAAGTTGGGGAGCCAGGGGTCTGGGTACAATCCTCCCATTCCTCCTTGCCAGAGCTGGTCATCTTTGATTCAGACCAGTCCTTGAGTTATGGCCTCCTGGCACAATCTTCCTTGTCCAAATCCTCTGTGCCTGGGTGTTTGGCAGAACCTTTTCCAGCCCGGCCCATCTAATCCCCCGCACCAGCCTCATCCCACACCTGTCTTTTTTAGCACCAAGGCTTAGTTTGGAGAGAAGAATATTACTTTAATTTAACATCAACAATGACATTGTAACAGCACGGGAAAGAGGTAGAGGAGAGAGAAGACACTCAGGCTTCCTGTTCCCTAACCAGCCTTGATTTTAATGGCAGAGCTCCAGCAACCTGGAAGCACCTCACCTAGCCTCTAGGAGTGGGAAAGGGCAGGGAATTGGAAATCAGAGGCTCAGAACTTAGAGAGGGGCTGATGGCAAGCCTGGGGAGAGGCAGCGGGGATCCTCTAGCGCAGGTCTTCGGCCGTGAACATGCCCTTGGCCCTGCGCAGGATGGAGTCCTTGGCAGCATCGTATGGGTGCTCCTTGGACGGGATCTCCAGAACGGCTGGAATGGAGCGCTGGTGGGCATCAAGCGCGTGCCGTACCATCTCTGCAATGTACTGGTTGATGAGGATGATACCGATGTCATCCCGGTTTAGAAACTGCCTGTGGGGAGAGATGAGAAGGGAGTCCCAGGCCCACTGGTAGGCTGGGCTACAGAAGGGAATGTGCTTGACCTAGAGAGCACAGAGGACGAGGGTAAAGGTTGCTACACGAAACTCTCCATTCTCTCCAGAACCAATTTCATTCAGAAGCTAAGGGCCATGGTGGTCAGTTTGCTACTTCCCCTTCTTGGAAGGCTCTCAAGTGGACTGGTAATGAAGATTAGGGTGCATGCCATTTTATTCCGTATGTTGCCTTTGTGTAAGAAAAGGAAAGGATAATATATGTCTGTCCCTTTGCATTTGCATTAAAAAAACTGGAAAGATAAGGAAGAAGGTAAGTGGTTATTCATAGGCGTGGAGGAGGGAGGTAATGAGGTAGAATAAGGTTGGTGGCAGTGAGACTTCTCAACTGTGTTCACCTTTTAAGTATTAATTTGCAAACCACATGAACTCATTAACTTTTCAAAGGAAAATAAATTAACTTAAAAAAAAAAAACCATGGGCTGACTAAACACCTCAAGGTCTATGCTGATGAGGGCGGGGATGGATCATACGAAGTTTAGCATGAGCTAAGAACACAACACAGGAAGTGGAAAATCATAATGAAGGAATCACACTTTCCACACAGAGAGAACTTGGTACTGGGATCTTCCTTTCTTGTGATTCTCCCACCCATTCATTCATTTACTTATTCATTAAAAACTGTTTTGTATTATAAAGTTGTACATCTGAAATTTCTATAGTTATTAACCAATGTTACCCCGATAAAATAATTTTTTAAAAACTACTGAGCACTTACTGTGTCAGATAATAGGGAAGGTTAGACTTGATTTCCCTTGGCATGTGAGAAACATGGCAAGTTCTTGGGGTGAAATTTGTCCGCCCATGACAACTTTGGGTCACTTTACCAGACTGCTTGCAGATCAGCAGAGATCAGCTTAGAAGTCAGCCTACCAGCCTCCCAGGTCAGGGCCTATTATACCCCAGGCAGCAGGAACTAGTCTCAGCCTGCAGCTCAGGGCTGGGCTGTTTAGGGGAAAACAGGTGAATGCTTTTTGTTCCTGAGACTTGGCAAAAGGGGCCCTAGAGAAGGGGTGAGGGAAAGAATAGGGGGCTGATGTCCTCAAGTCTAATCACCAGGACAATGCCTGAATTAAGAGACAAGCCTGCAGAAGGGAGGACACAGTCCTGATCTTCTACCCACTGTGCTTAGGACAAAGAGAAATTCCAAGACAGACTGGGGAGGGCGGTGCGCCTTGCAGTGCGCCTACAAGGTAGAGTGTGGCCCTAGCTTAAGAGGCAGAAAGGTTTGGGACTGGGTTCAACTCCCTGCTCTGTCTCTTCCGAATCGTGTGACTTTGGGACGTGCTTTAACCTCTCTGAGCTTTAGTTTTCTCATCCATAGTGAGAGTAATAACCCTTACCTTACAGGACGATTGTGCAGTGCGCCTCTAAGGGAGACGAAAATACAAGAAAGCCCGAGTTCAGGGCTCCCTAGGTGTGTTCACTGTGTGCGTTTCCTTTAGGGGTCAACTCGCTAGAGCCGAGTGCTTTGCAATGCGAGTAGCCTGCTCTATGGGTGAACTGGGAGAACTCCTGCAGAGGAACTGAGACTGGCCGCCTCTGAGGCCCGGGCGCTCTGGACACCCAGCTATGAAGTGGCAGGTTCCACCAAGGGGCGGCGCGCCAGTCATGAGCTCTGTTCCCCTTCTTTCCTGATACGCAGTCATGTGAGGAGGGAGCCCTGATCCCACCGAACCCCCAGAGGGAACTTGGGGCGTGGAGGCCTCTCCTCCGGAAGGGCGGGCGCACTGACTTCCCTGACTTTGGAGGCAGGAACCCAACGCTTCAGCCAGGGTCTGCCAGCCCCGCGCCGCCCCCGCCTTCTCCCAGCGCTCCCACCAGGCAGCAGAGGGGCCTGTTCAGGCCTCGCGGGCTACCGTACCGGAAAGTGTCTTCGATCTCATTGATGGTAGTATCCTTCTCCACCACCAGGAAATTAGGGTGGCGGTTCTTGTTAAGCTCCCCTATACCGCCCAGCAGGAAGCCGGTCACCGTGTCTTCGTCTCCGATCACCGCAATCAGCTTCCCCCTCCCTGCCATCCTCGCAGACCGGCAGGTTCGGCGGTGACCACCTCGTCACCGAAGCCCCGCCTCCGCAGAGCTCCGCCTTTTCGGCCGCGCCCCCACGCTTTAGGCATGCGCAGTTCCGCCACTCCGCCCCCGGAACATGCGCATTAACAGCAAAACCGCCTCAATCGGAATGCGCCTGCGCCATAAAGAGAGGCCTGAATCCCGGGACTACGATTTCCAGAAGTCTGCGCGGCATCGCGGATTCGCACAGGCACTTTAGATTGTTCCTTCAACAAACGTTTAGAGCCTACTATCGTTAGACCCCGAGATCCCGAAGGAGAAGATAGTGTCTGTTCTCGAGGGCAACGTCTGGGTCTGTGTCATGTATGTATGTATGTAACTATGGCACATAGTTAATCATTACAGAGTCGTTCAATTGGTAAAAGGATGAGCAAATTAATGATGCTACTGTCTAGTGAGGTAGAGTCCAGTGAACAGGCAATTATAAAGCAGTGTGTTGATTGCTAAAATGTGAGAAGTACGTGGAAGCATACATCGGGGTAACTAACCCACGAGAGAGGGGGCGCTCAAGATTGCCAGCAGGATGAAGGGGTACCAATGAGGACCAGAGGGTATTCCAGGAAAGAGGAGCAGCCCGTGCAAAGGCTTAGTGGCAAGAGAGCATAAGTGCCTTCAAGAAAGTTAAAGAATCTGGAAGGTATCCTGAGGACAGTTATCCTGAAGCCACTGAAGGATTTCAATGAGAGAATGATACCGCCAGATTTATGTTTTAAAGATAACATTGTGCAGACGCAAGACTGAAGGAGCAACCATTGTAAGAGATGATAGTGGCCAGAACTCAGGCAGTGATCATGGGGAATGTGGAGAAGCAGATGGAGTCAAGAGATAGAGACAGAATGGGAACATTTGGATTGGATATGTTTGGAGAGTGAGGTAGAGAGAGCCAGGGAACCCGCAGGCTTCTGGCCTGGGCAGCGAGGTGGCTAGGAATAACATTCTGAGGGAGTGAACTCTATGAGGTGAACATGTTGAAGAGGAAAGGTCCACTCTTTCCTCCTCCCTTTTAACAAACACATTCTGACGTCTGGCATCTGATTTGGAAGTTCAGAGTACTTGAGACATCCAGATGGTCTGCTCTACTGGTTATTTGCATGATAGGCTTGGGATTTGGGCACATCTGGTTTGAATCTCGGCCCTGCTATATAGAAGTATGATTTTGGACTCGTCACCACCATTCTCAGGGCCTTGGTTTTGTCACAGAACAGTATGCCCGCCTCATAGGCTGTTAGAATTAAGTGAGTTTGAGCCCAAGTGCTCAGCAACCGGGGCCATACTGTGGCCAGGGAAGAGCAGCAGGGCTGGATATCCATACATGCATGAACACACAGGTGGGTGGCAGCAACTCATGCAGGAAAACCTCACACCTGGGGGTGAGGAAGAGGGAGGGCAGAGAGGAGGGCTGTGTGGAAGTATCTGGCTGAGTGCCTGGCATGGAACTGGCCTTTAATGGCTGTGAGTCTTTGGGTACTTAAAGGAAAAAACAGATCCTGCCTCAGTAGATCTGTCAGATAAAGGAGCTGAGACTGCCACATTCATCATATACCTCATTCAGCCAGCATTTATCAGATGTGGCCACAAAGAGGTGAGGATGCAAGATTGTCTTCAAGGAGCTCCCTCAGGACTGAGGGGAGAGTGAAAAATATCAGAGGGAGCGGGGCAGACATACAGAAAGAAAATACAGAAAAAAGTCTTGAGAGGGCAGGATTCAGAGTGAGAGAGGGAGGGAAAGGGAAAGAAGAAAAAGAGCAAGGAGGCTGATAGGCTACTGAGTGAAGATGTGAGGACGGGGAATGAAGCTGACCCGCCATGTGCTGCAGTGTCCCAGGTCAATTGAGTGAAATGCTTCTGTGCCCTACTCTGGCTACTCAGTTGCTCATTCATTTATTTATTCATCACACCTCCCAGGGCCAGAGAGCTCTGGGGGAGGTTGCCTGTGGATACATAGTCACAGATCAGGGTAGTAAATGCAGCTAGAGATGTGCCCCAGGGAGTATGAGAGCTGAGGGCTGATCTGGGAGGGGTCTAGGAAAGTTACCTGTTGGACAGGAAGAGGAGGAGGGTGGAGAGGCAAGAGTGTTCCCCAGCAGAGGCCCAAACTGCAGCATGGGTGCCTGGTAACTACAGGCTGTGAAGAGGGATTGGCACTGGAGGATGCAGTGGGGAATGAGCATACTGCCCAACTTGGGGGTTTCTGGAATGAACAGGTGGGGAGGCCGGACCTGGACCTAGAAGCCTTGAATGTCTTGTTAGGAAAAGCAGACTTTGGCCTGGAGCAGGAGGGAGCCACAGAAGGGCCCTGGATCAAAGGGCATAATCCCTTTAATGTGACCCGCTCTGGCTGCAGCTAGGAGGGTAAGTTGGAGGGAGCTGGCCCAGGCCAGGGAGGTTGATGGGTCAGGGAGGCTAGTGGATAGGCTGATGGGCTGGGAAGACTAAGGCTGGTTCAGGAGGGAAGCCCTGATTTAACACAGGACCTGGCTAGAGTGAAGGTTCCTGTGTTTGCATATGGTTCTGCCTGCCTGCTGGGTAAGGAGCATTCCTGTTTGAGTCAGCGCTCACTTTTAAGGTCCTAATTTGGAGAATATCCTTGAGATCAGGCTGAATAGAAACTGGCCACCCAATGGCCCTAGGGTAGACATCTAAACCACAGTGTCTACCTCCACCTCCCATCCACCAGCTCTCCAGGAATCAGAGTACCAATCCCATATCCCTGAGCCAGCACCCCCGCCCCCAGTTCTTCCTGCCAACATCCCAGACCTCACCAAATAGATGGCCCAGAGGTAGAGCCTTCTGCCCCAGGCCCTTCCCTTCACTCTGGGTCAGTCCCCCAGGGGACAGCTGGCTGGCCTCTTCCTCCCTGGGGCCTGATTTAGTGTGGGGGGCGCAGGGTGGGGGCCAGTAGGTGGCCAACCATTGAGAACATGCACACAAGGAACAGCCAAGCCTCTGCGACAGGCCGCACTTTATTTGGAGTTTTCCACCTAAGCGGCTCCCAGCTGAGCCGCATGACATGTGCAAAAGTCCCCCCAGAAAGCTGGGCCTCGCAGTGTGTAAAAAAGGCCCCCCATGGGGCATAGCTGTGCAACCATAAAAAAAAGAAAGAGAGAAATCATCCCCCAGGAAGCCTGGCTGGGATATGATCGCCCTGGGCCGGGCCACATGCCAGCGCTGCTGCTGCTTCTGGGTCCTTTTTCTCCTCCGACTGTGCTTCTTTTCCAAGTTCTTAACACTGGGTTGTGGCCACCAGGGGGCCAGATGCAGTCCTCAGCATAAGGAGGCCTGGCCAGCAGTACAGTTTGAGGGTGCCCTCTCACACACGCAGACACCCCCAAACGTGTGTTCCCCCACTGGCCTCAGCCCCAACCAGAAAATTCAGGGCTTCCCTGACCCTCTGAATCCCCAGTCTGCCCTCATGTCACATTTGAGGGGAGGGACACTGCCCTGAGACAGACAAAGCCTGGGGGCGTGACAGGCTGGAGAGGCAGTGCCATTTATTTTAAACCCCAAGGCAGGTGTTTGTAGTGTCTGATTGTGCGTGTGTGCATCTGGGTGTGGCCCATTCGTGTATGTCGGTGAGTGTGTGTTTGGCCAGAGGTCGGGGCTGAGGCTGGGGGAGGCACTTCTGGGATTCAGGGCACGTTGACTTTGAAGGGGCTTCCGGGGACACTTTCATCACCCCACTTGACAATGAGGATGTAGTCGCCTTTCTCCTTGACGGTGTAGGTGACGTTGTATACCCGGTTGCCCATGTGCTTCACGTATACCTCCTCACATGGGGTCTTGGGCCCATGCACACCCACCATCATCATGTTGGTGCCTGGAGAGAGAGGCAGCGAGGGTGGGCTCACACCAGGGGTCCTCGCCCACACAGGCCCCGCCCCGCCATTCCTGCCTCCTCGCCCACCCCAGGAGACCGCCCATCTCCCCCTCAGCATGCCTGCTTTGCTGCAGTCCACGGTGAAGGAGTTCTTCTGGCCCACAAAGGCCTGGGACAGCCCGGGGCCGCGTGTCACCACCTTGCTGGCATCTGAGGAGAACTTGGGGATAGAGCTGTAGCTGGAGCCCCGGCTAGAGGACGACTTGGTCACTGTCTCCACCAGAACTGTGGATGTTTCGTGAAGGCTGTGGCCTCCAGACAGCCGGGGACCTGAGGGGCAGAGTCAGGTAGCCGTGAGCCAGGTCAGAGTCCTGCCCCTCTGTAGGCAGTGGGTCCTTGGCACACGGAGTCGAAGGCTACACTTCCTCCCTCAGCTGTGGCACCCCAGGAGCAATGCCCCACTCTGAGAGAGCCTGGGTTATGGGCCCTGTGGCAGGTGTACCCTGAGGTCTGGGGCTCTGGCGGCTCCGTCTCTCACTCTTCTGGGCTTCGTCTGGGAACTCAAGTCACAGGGTAAGAGTCTTGCTTTAAAAAGGAATATGTATCCAACTAATCCTTCCCAAAGCTTCCAAGAGGAAAGCTTGCTAAATATTTACTGAGCTCTGTCTTTTTGGAAGCCAGAAACGTGGGAAGCCAGGAAGGCAGAAAGTTAAGCTAAAGCTTGGGGAGCTGCCATAGGGAAAAGAATAAACAAGTGATTAACAATAAAGAGGAAAGATTAGAAAAATGATTCTGTGTGAATCCACATGTGGAATATGGGGGGTGGTGTGCTATGTAAAGCTAAGTGCACTTCCTGATAACTTGACTGTGATGTTTGGGGCAGTCCATGATCCAGATGTGAATGGCTACTGGAGCCATCCATGGTGCGCTGGGCTGCAGGTTGGGCTAGAGGGACCTCCCCCTACCCAGGGCACTCACCTGTGACTTTGGCCTTGAAGGGGCTGCCCACGATGTGTTGGGGACCACCATACTTGATGGCAATGAGGTAGTTGCCAGGGGCCATGGGAGTGTAAGTGACCACGTGGCCCTCAGGACACTCCCGACAGTCTAGCTGCACCTTGGAGGGGCCATCAATGGTGACAGACAAAGCCCCTGAGCCTGCATTCAGGGTGTTGACGATGAACTCCGATGATACACCTGGGGGCCAGAGGTAGTAAGGTTGTAGGTAGGAAGGGCTTGGGGCCCAGAAATGGATGGGCCATGCCCCAGGCTCCCCGGGGGCAGGCCTCTTTGAGGACTCAGGGCTCATTAGCACTGCTCCTGCCTCTGGTGCAGGGCAGTATGGGACTAGAGGCTGAGCACCCCAATATCCACCCCTCCTTCCCAGCCCTTGGCACTCACCTGTAGTGCCTCCCTCGAGCCCAGGACCATAGGCTGACACTAAGCCTGGATCCCCAGCCTGGCTCTGCTCCCCAACACGGATCTTGAAGGGACTGCCAGGGATGTGGGCACCATTGAACTTGACATCAATGGAGTGGACGCCATTCTCATGGGGGATGAAACGGATGGTGTGCTTGTCTGTGGGGCAAAGGATTGGTAGGTGAGGCTTTATCTTCCCCTCCCCTTCCCAAGAAGTCTTAGACTGACAGGGGTGGCAGGGGCAGGGCCAGCTCACCACTGTCCAACTCAGAGACATAGCACTCCTCCACTGCCCCCGAGGGCGTGTGTACCCTGGCATCGATCACACCCCGCGCACCATTCAGCTGCACTGCAAAGGACGCTGGCTGGTTCACCTTGAGCCCCGTCTCCTGTGGAGACCACAGAGGATGCTCAGACTCCTGGGAGGGTCTGGAGAGCTCCTCTCTGCAGCCCAACCTTGCCCTCACTGTACCCAAGCCTAGGAGGCTCCCACCTCCCATCCTCAGCCTGGCTCCTGCTGCTGGCCCAGCTTAGGCAGGCTCTCAACAAGGCTGTGGTGGGAGACAGGGGCTGGGTCTGTGGCCTTGGCACCCACCTGCTAGGAGCGGGGGCCACCTGGCTGTGCTGGGCACAGTGGAGGATGATGTGCTCTGCTCTGGCTGAGGGGTAAGACCCAGACACTGTAAGGTGGGCCTGATGTCCGAGAAGCCAGTACTAAGATAGTGCTGTTTGGACACAGATGAGGAAACACTGGAGTGTGGCCTGGACTAACCCGGGGGCCCTCTCTAGAGGAGGTGGGCCGATGGGAAGACTCCAGGGAGGTGAAGATGAGCCTGGGGCTAGAACATGGAGCCCAGTTCTAGTGGGGTAATGAGAGGAATAAGGGCCTCTGAGGCTGATAAGGCTACCCCGAGGTACAGCTGGAGAAGGGCATGGAGCCCCCATTGCACAGACACTGGGAGAGAGGGGAACGTCTGTCCGGCCAGTCCAAGGTCACTGCTAAAGCCCTTGGCCACATGGGCCTGTCATCCTCAACTGCTGCCCATCTTTCAAGGAGGTAGAAGGGCCCCAACCCCAGACACACACCTGGAGGCTGGTGACAGTAAGGCGGCGAGCGTCATCCGACAGGGAGGCTACAGGCACCACAAAAGGGCTGTCTGGGATGTGCTCATCATTGAACTTGATGGAGACTTCATAGTCACCTGGGGAGAGAAGGCCAGTCAGCCCAGGCCCCAGAATCTGGGGTGGCAGGGGAGGAACCACCCCACCCCAGCCTCGTCTCAGGACAGGCTCCCTGGGTTTCCAGTTCAGCTGCGGAAACACACACACAATCTTAGGAATGTGGGGTGGAGGGAGATGGGCAGGGAGCAGGGCTGCAAGAGAAGAAGCAGTTCTGTAGCTCCAGCCACCTCCTGCCTGGTCGGTGAGTAGAAACCCAGTCTGGTAGGTCAGACAGGCCCAGCCCCCATCCCCATCGTGGACACCCACCTGGTTCCTGGACAACATAGGAGACCCCGCAGGAGCCATCTTTGCGGTCCTCAAATGCAATCTCTGCCTTGCTGGGACCCTCCACGGCAATAGACAGTCCCCCGGCGCCTGCTTCTCGGGTCCAGATGCTGAACTCGGCTGGAAACGGAACGGGGGCAGGGGTGTCTCTTTAGCACTGACACTCATCCTGCTGGCTGCCCTGCCTCCATCCCCCTCCTGGCCAACTGCCCCTCACCTGGCACACCAGCCACACCTCGCTCCAGCCCAGTGCCTCCTGCCCGCACCTTATGGGCTCCGCCTTCACCCAGCGGCCCCACAGTGAACTGAAAGGGGCTGCCGGGCACATGCTGGCCACGGTACTTGACAGTTACTGTATGGGGCCCCATCTCCTGGGGCACAAAGCGCACGCTGTATGCGCTGTCCTCCCCCTCGACGATCTCTGCAGCTTCTGTCTTGCCTGATGGGCTGGTCACCTGTGCGGTCATGTCCTGAGAGCTGGCCTCACCTGCAGGTGGTGGGAATTGTCAGGGCAACCCTAGGGCTGCGCTTGGCCTTGGACCTGCCCATGGCCCCAGTAAAACCCACTCCTCCACTGCACAGACCGGCCCTGGCTGGCTGACCAGACCCTCCTCATCCTGTCCCAAGGGACAGAAGGCCCAGCCTCCCACTGAGGACCCAGGCCCAGCCCTGCTCACCCTCCTGCTGCCGGGTGATGCTGCCAAAGGAGCCCAGCCTCTCTCGGCCCAGGAAGTCCCCAAAGACGGTGGGGAAAGGGTCTCCGCCAACCTGGGTGGACTCCTCCACCCGCACCTCACGCTTGGTCTCCCCGCCCCGCGTCTTGCTGATCTCCGTGCGCTCTGTGCGCGTGTACGTGTGGCTGCTGCGTGTGAAGGTGCGTGTCAGGCGCTCCTGGGCAGACACCATCTGGAACCAGTTCCCTGGGGACACAGCCAGGGAGAGGGGAGGGAGAGATAAGCAAGCAAGACAGAAACCTCTTAGGGCAGGCTCTGGGCCCACGAGACCGTCCTGCCCTGCCCTGCCCAGGCTCTCCCCGGCTCACACCTGGGATCTTGAGGTTGAGGTCACAAGTGCTGCCGATGGTGGCGATGGAGGGCGCCTGCCTGCGCCGGGTGATGCTCTCCTTCATTCGGCCCTCACCAGTAACCTTCACAGTGAAGGGGCTTCCTGTAGGGAGAGGAAAGGTGGGTCAGGTGGCTCAGACCACCCGCCTTCGACCCAGCTGCAGCCCAGACCCTTACCTGGCACGTGCTTGTCGGCAAACTTGATGTTGATGATGTAGGTGCCAGGTTCGGTGGGGCAGTAGGTGACTTTGCACGTCCCGTCCTCCATGTCCTCACAGTTGATGTCCACCTTGCTAGGGCCTTCAATACTTAGCCCCAGGCCCCCATAACCTGGTGAAAAACAAAAGACATGTCTCCCTGAGTCCCTGCTGTCCACTGCCCCTCTGCTGTCCACTGCCCCTCTGCTTTCCCCTCCCCAAACCATAGGCTCCATCTGGAATGGGCACCCAAGGTATGCAGTAAACCACTAAGGAAAGATGCTCAGTGGGAAGGAGGGGCGAGTCAGGCACTGACCCAGAGGGCAAGGTATAGGTGGTCTGGAAAATTCCTTAAGGTAGGCCTCTTGGCTCCCAGTAAGCGTGGGAGAGACAAACTCAGGACAGCTGAGCCTTCTCTTAAATGTCAGAGAGCTGACATGGAGACATTCGCTTTCTCCTTTAAAGGGCTCCAGAATGTGAATCCCAACAGAGACAGGGCCGGAAGTTCAGGGAGGAGGGTGTAACGAAGGGGGATCCGGGCAGGAAAGAAGGACAAGTCCTCATTAGAGGCACCGGTTGAAAGGAGGGGTCTCTGGGGAGAAGCACCTGCGTTACGAGTGTCCACGATGAACTCTGCCACCTGGAAGGTGTGTCCCTCGGAGAGGCCCTTGCCCCAGACCCGCACCTTGCTAGCATCTCCAATCTCAGACGGCCCCACCAGGATCTTGAAAGGGCTGTTGGTGACGTGCTTGCCACTCTTACGCACACTCACCACGTGCTCCCCAACCTCCTTGGGGGTGAAGGAGATGCCTGTGGAGAGGTGGCGGGGGGAGTCAGGCATGGAGCCCTGGGCCTGGCGGAGCATCCCAGCCAGCCCGTTGGGCCTTCCTCCTCCCCAGGCCCTGCCCCGTGGCCCCACACCCACCAATGTGCCGGTTGGGCAGGCGCTTCAGCAGGCAGGGCTCCTCGTTGCCCGAGGGGGCTCGGATGCTGGCAGTCAGCTGGCTCAGGTCACTCTCAGTGATCTTCAGTGACACATCCGTGGAGGTGCCCACATTTAGCTGTGATGTCCTCATGGAGTCATCACCTAGTGGGGGAGTTGGGGTGTCAGGCAATCGTGACTCCAGGCAGGTCCTGCCCTCATGGGACACCTCCTAGCAGGTCCCACTGACTCAACAGAGACTGGGAACCGCTCACAGGCACGGAGAGGCCCAAGGCCAGAGAGAGTGCAGTCTTCCTTCCCAGGTTAGCTGTCAAAGACTACGGACGGGCCCAGCACCCCAACTGCCCTGGGGATGCCTTGGCCTTGAATGCATTAAATCCCTAATTTGTGTACTTTAATCCTGAGACGCATGGTTTTATGGAAACAAAACACTACACTGGGCGAGACAACACATCCTTTACTCCGCGGCTCTGATCAAGCTGCTTAGCCTCTCTGCGCCTACTGGTTTCCTCACCCATCAGAATGGATTATCGATACTCTCACCTCACAAGAGCTACCTCAAGGACTAAATGAGATGATGGGTTTCAAAGCAGGGGGTGGATGGCTGTCCCTCACCTGTAGAGAATAGAGTGTCCTTTACATTTGTCCAAAAGTGACTTCTTCCACCTCAAGCAGCCCTACTCTAAGGCCCCGGTGACCTGAACATTCTGCGCTTGCATGTCCGTTATGCACTGGGGTGTGTGTCATAGGCTGTATGTGCTCACGTGCCCCCACCTGTGATCTTGGCTGTGAAGGGGCTCCCTGGGATGTGTTTGTCGTCAAAGCGCACAATGATGCTGTAGTCTCCGGGTGCCGTGGGAAGGTAGGACACTGTGCAGGTGCCATCCTTGTTGTCCTTGCAGGTGATCTCCGCTTTGGATGGGCCCTCCACAGCCAGGGACAGACCCCCTGTAGGTGGAGGTGGGCCTGAGATCAAAGGTCCTGCCCTCACCCCTGCACCGGGCTGGCCCCCCACACCTGGCTGGCCCCCCACACCAGCCCC
>NW_011888814.1:8509556-8531314 GCF_000151845.1 Pteropus vampyrus | reverse complement strand
GACACCATGTAGTCCTGCTTCGGCTGTGGCACTTACCAGCACGTGGAAGGGGCTGTTGGGGATGTGCTCGCCTCCAAAGCGGATGGTGATGACGTACTTGCCCGGCTCGGGGGCTGTGTAGTAGATGTCGAAGGTACCGTCGTGGTTCTCAACCACGTCCACGTCGAGCTCTGCCCCATCCGGCGTGGACACCGTGCACGTCACCTTCCCCTTGCCTGCTGCTTTGGCATCTACCGTGATCACCGTCTCCTCCCCAATCTGGATGCGGGGGCCCAGGCAGGCACCTGCCACACAGGAGAGCCTTGTCAGGGATCTGCGAGGAGTGTGCCCAGCCCTGCTCCGTACCCAACTGCCCCCACCACCTCAGCCCACAGCAGGAAGAGAAGAGATCGGCCACTCACCTAGGCCGTGGCCTCCAATGGACACTGGAAAGAAAGAACAGTATGAGGCAGTGTAGCACTCAGGAGGAGTGAGCTGGGGGCCAGGGGGTGGGAGGGGCAGGCTCTCGGGTCCCTGGACACTGGGCCAGGAACCTGGAAGAGCTGTGAGGGGTGCTGGACAGTGAGCAGGCAGAGGAAGTGGGTAGGTGCCCACCTGTGACGAGGCACTTGCTGGCATCCCCAGTGGGCAGGGCATGGATGCGGAAGGGTGAGTAGGGGATCTCGTCGCCGCCGTATTTGATGGTGATGGTGTACCGGCCACTCATATCCGGCAGGTAGGACACAGTATACGTGCCATCCCCGTTGTCCCGGATATTGGCCTTCTTTGGCTTACCCTCAGGGTCCTGGGGGAGAAGCAGAGGTCAAGGCCTGCCTGTCCCCAGAGCCTGACCTGGGAGGTAGGCTGAGCATGGACTCACCAGGATCTGGACAGTGAGCAAGCCCTCCCCAGCGTCCCGGGCATCAATGGTGAACTCCACAGGCAGGCTGGCGGGGATGCCGGAGGCATTGAGGCCAGGGCCACTGGCCCGCACCTTGCTCGCATCATGGGCTGGAAGCACCTTGATCTTGAAAGGGCTGGAGGGGCAAAAGAGATAGGCAGTTGGTTGGGGGTTGGGTTGGGACACCCCATCTCATTTGTGAGGAGTCCCCACAGACATGAGCAGGAGGGATAACTCCATAGAGCAGGGAGGACGGACCAGTTCCCAGGAGCCAGATTACATCCCGAGTCTTGGGGAGGGTCACTTGGGGACACCCTTGACAGAGCCCGAACACTTCTTCATCCCAAGGAAGATGCTGTGGTTTATTTAAAGAGGAGGGTGTAGAGGCTGCCCTCTCCTGCCTCCTGCCTTTTCCCTAGGTATTAATTTTGTGGCTACATGGTGAGAAAGCCTGAGGAACGTCCCTGGGGGCTGTGCTGCCTCCAGGACAGAGACAGGTAGGGAGCCCAGAGAAGGAGCAGGCTGGGCTGAGATGAGTGGGACGGGCAGTCCCAGGGCCCAGCAGTGGCCTGCAGGCATGGCCTAGCAGGAGAGGCCCAGAGCTCGGCAGGGCATGGGAGCCCGAAGCTCATCCTCACCTGCGTGGCACCTCCTGGTCAGCATACTTGACAGCCACCGTGTAGGGCCCATCAGTGGCTGGGGTGTAGTGGACAGTGTGGGTGCCATCTCCATTGTCACGCACCTCCACAGGCTCGGCCACACCTGGGCAAGGTGAGCAGGGTCAGCAGAGACTCTGGCACCCCATCCCACCTCCCTCCACACTGCCCCAGACTTTTCATACCTGTGGGGCCCAGCACGGCCACCTGCAGGGGGGCTCTGCCAGCTTGGCTGCAGTCCACCGTGAAGGTCTGGGGTACCCGGGCCCTGACACCGGCCCCCAGCCCTGGTCCAGAGCACTTTACCTTCCCAGGGTCTACCACATCCTTCACCGGCACTCGGAACGGGCTCCCTGGGAAGAAAAGGACATGAGCTTCTATGCACCTGCCAGGAGGGGTCTCTGACACTTAGGAACCAGGAGGGAGCCTTTGAAATGCCTCCAGGAGGCCAGATCGAAATGTGCAAATGCTAAGAAACTTGCTAAGAAAATATAAACGAGGATAAATAAACTGGACTGCAGACTGAAGCTGGGCAAACCTCACTCGTTTGGGCCATAGGCCTGAAAGAAGGCCTTCCTAAGTTAATAAAAAGTTAAAAATGGAATATTTTTAAAAGAAAACACATTTTCGATAGTAAAATTAGATAAGGGGGAGAAAACTGTTGAGCAGCTCAGCCTACAGAAGAGCAGGGGTTCTCGGCTTTGCAGAGAGAGAACGAGAGGGCACAAGACTGTCCTCACTGAGCCAGTGAGAATGTCCTGGACTGTGGCTGAGTGACCGAACCCATGAGGTCCGGTGCTCTAGGCAAAGGGCCAGGTGGGACCCAGGTGTCCTGCGTGAGGTGGATGGCTGGAGGGGTGGTCCCATCAACAGCACCCACTGCCTTTCCTCTGGAGATGGCCTTAGCGCCCATGCCTGCCCACTCTGTGTCCTCCCCACTGGCGTGGCTCTTGGTCATCTTGTTCTAGGGATGAATCTGCACATCTGCTTCCTTCCAGTTTCCCACCCACTGAGCAGGCATCCCACTGCCCACCTGGAGCCCTACCCACCCTCCCTGCACACCTGGGATGGGCCGACCCCCAAAGGTGATGTTGACATCATAGTCTCCAGGAGTGAAGGGGATGTACTCCACCGTGCAGCTACCATCCTTGTTGTCCTTACAGGACATCTTGGCTTCCGAGGGGCCCTCAATGGCTAGGCCTAGGCCTCCAGTGCCGGCTCCCCTGCAAGATGACATCTCCATCAGCTCTGCTAGGACCAGTGGGTAGGGATGGAGGTGGGAGGGAGGAGAGCAGGCCACTGGGGGCCTGGCTGATCTGGGATACGAGGAGATTTGCTCCTAGGTCACCCTTGATAGGGAATGGAGATGCTGAGGCACCCACAGAGGACAAAGGAGTCGGGCGAGGGCTAGGATCAGGGTGGACACAGTGTCAAGGTCAAAGTTAGGAAGGGGAGAGAATACCTGGTCTCCACAGTGAAGCGGTTGGCTTTGTTGACCAGACCACCCTCCAGACCTGGGCCAAAGGCCCGGACTCGAGTTGGGTCACAGCCCTCGGTCACGCCCACTCGGAAGGGGCTCTTGGGCACAGCTACCTCATCATACAGCACCTCCACCAAGTGCACACCTAGAAGCATCCATGCAGAGCAGGTCAGGGTGTGCAGTGCCCCACCACCCGGTCCCCCCAAGAATGCTGGGATCAGATCCCACCATCCCGGCTCAGGCTGGCCCCTCACCCTCTTCATAGGCTGTATACTGCACTCTGTAGGTGCCATCCCCGTTGTCCGTCACATAGGTGTCCGTTTTAGCACCCGACGGGTTGAGCACTCGAGCTGTCACGTGGTTCCCACCCGTGGCTGTTAGGGATCTTGCGTCCACAGTGAACTCAGTGGTCACCTCACGCAGGACACCTGGGTCCCAGGAGAGGAGAGCTCAGTGTGGCTGGGATCAGCCTTCACGTAGTAGCTGATCCCCAACTCTCTCCCCAGCCCGGAGGCTGCTCCTTCCTAGAGCCTGGCCACCCCTGTGCCCCCATGAGTCGCAGGCTCTGCCTCCCACAGCCCCTGCTTTCGCTCCCTTCACCACATGGTGACGTTCCATTCACATCAGTCACCCCACCAGGCTGTGGACCCCTAGAGGGAAGATCTGGGTCTTAGGTCCCTCTGCACCTCCACCCTCATGCCTAGCCTAGGGTCATCTCGATCCCAAAGTGTCCCTCTGTACCCTCTAGAGCAGGGTTCTTAGCTTTTCCAGATCAGGAAAAGCTGATGAGAGCTGACGAAAGTTGAGTACCTCCCCCAAAAATGAGTGGACACAATTTCGCCACGAGAGCAGAGGCAAAGCTCCAAGCCCTGTCCTTGCCCTTAGCTCCTTCTCTGGGGTGTCTGCAAACTAAGGAATCCAAGGCTGCCCCAAAGCCCTCCCTTCACCCCATGCTGGCACTCTAGGCCCTTGGCCCTCCTTTCCTCCACCCCGCTGACTCCTCTGGCTCCCTGACTGACAATCTGACAGGCTCCTGGATCCTTCTGTCTCACTCACCATGAGGCTCCACGCCAGGCCCAGAGACCTTGATTCCACTGGTGTCGACAGCGGGCTGCACATGGACACGGGTGGGGAACTTGGGTACGGGGTGCCCGCCATACTTGATGGTGATAGTGTAGGTGCCGGGGAAGGCGGGGCTGTAGGTGATGTGGTAGGTGCCATCTGCATTGTTGTGGATCAGCACCTCGGCCTTGACGCCAGCATCTGACAGGATCTCAATGGTCAGCTCAGCCTCACCCGCCTCTGAGCAGTCCACTGTGAAGGTGGCTGCCTCGCCAGCCTTGCCACGCTCCAGACCTGGCCCACTGGCCCGCACCTTGCTTGGGTCGAACACAGGCTGGATGGTGGCCTTGAAGGGAGAGCCAGGGATGTGGGCTTCGGCGAACAGGATGTTGATGGTATACTCGCCCGGCTCTGTGGGCAGGTAGCTGACAGCACACGAGCCATCACCATTGTCCTGGCACTCGATCTTGGCTTCACAGGGGCCCTCCACAGTCAGCCCCAGGCCACCTGTGCCAGCCCCCTTGGTGTCGATGGAGAACGGTGCTGGGGTGCCTACTAGCCCGCCCTTGAGACCAGGACCATAAGCACAAACCTAGAGAGAGAAACAGATATATGGGTTCCCTATACCTGGCCTCTCCTGGGCCTGGCCTTCATGGCTCCCCACCCCGATAAGCACCTTCAACTGTAGCAGCTACTACAGACTGAGTCCTCATAACAGTTCCAGATGAGGAAACAGAGACGGAGAGATTAGATCATTTGTTCCAATTAGTGGATCTGGAACTCAAGTCCAGGTCCGATCCAGGGCTAGGCTGTTAATAACTAAGCTGTCTCAAAGGCAGGTCCTGGGGTAGGGATTGCCTCAGCCCTGGGTCCTTGGCTGTGCCCACTCTGGGACGTAAGGCCCTCTGATCTCTGCCCCTGTGACTCATCCGCCTTCCCTATAAACCCCCTCCTAGCTCCCATCAGCCTCTGTCTCCTCACCTTGGAGGGGTCAGGGGGCAGGACCCCCTCCACGGTGAAGGGGCTGCCAGGCACGGGGTGACCATCGTAGGTGATGTCCACCTTGTAGGGCCCCTCCTCAGGGGGCATGTAGCGCACAGCCTGGGCTTCAGCTCCACCCCCAGGCTCCAGCTTGCAGGGGATGGGTCGTCGGGAGGGTGAGGTCATCCGCACGTCCAGCTGGCCTTGACCGCCAGCCCCTCGTGTGTTCACAGAGAATGCCTGTTCTTGCCCCACAGCCACCTCTGCATAGAGGGCAAGGGACACCATTAGCAGGGACTCTAGCCCACCCCAAACGCCCCCCACGCCCAGAGTAGCTCTTGCCCCACTTACTGTTGTTGAGGCCTTGAACTTTGACTTTGCTGAGGTCCAGTGGAGGCGCCACATTCACCACAAAGGGGCTTTTGGGGACGGGGTCCCCGCCATAGGTCACTGTCACTGCCATGTTGCCCTATGGGGTACAACAGGAGGTCAGACCTGGGTGGCTTAGATATAGCCTGGCAACATGTGGACTTGAGGCTCAGAGATTCACATCAAGAGAGAATGGGAGGCAGGAAAGGGGCCAAGATCCAGAACAGACCCTACGAAACTGAAGGAAGGGGACCCAGAACCCTGTCCGCCAGGAGGGCCGGGAGCATGGAAAGAGGCAGGGCGCACCTGTTGCACGGCCGTGTACTTGACGGTGTAGGAGTAGTCGTGGTTGTCAATGATTTCAAAGTCCCGTACAGCCTCCCCCTTGGCAGCCCCGGCAAAGTGCACGTCCAGCTTGGCCTTGCCGGCTCCCTTGGTCAGCACTGTGAAGTGAGTGGGCTTCCCAACTTCCACACCTGTGGAGCCACCCCGAGACGGAGGTAAGGGCCTGGTGGCCACCTAACCCCAAGTTGCCTAGTCCCTGCCCAGACATTCACCTGTGCGGTTCAGCCCAGGGCCCTCAGCCTTGACCTTGCTGGCATCGTGAGACGGGTCCACTTTGATGTGGAAGGGGCTGGCGGGGATCTCCTGGATGGAGACAAAGTTTGGTCAGGGTGGGCAAGGACAGCCTCTGAAAGAGCGCCCTTTGTTTCCTCTGAGGCACGTTACCCACATACAGGAAGTGCTCAATCAATGGCCTTGGAACTGTCCCCCCCTCCCCCAATGACAGCATCTCCAGTTGCCAGCATAGACTTGGGGGCAGTGGTATAGGCCACCGGTGACTGCCGAAAGCTGAGAGTGGGTACCTGGTTGGCAAATAGCACCATGATGGTGTAGCGGCCGGCCCCTGGGGGTGTGTACTTGACTGTGAAGGTGTCATTGTCATTCTTGATGATGTCAAAGTCAATGTCAGCCTCTGCAGGGCCCACCACACCAGGGGCGCACTTGATGCCAATGCTCACATCGCCTGAGGGGAGGCATGAGGCCATGAGACGGGGGCTGAACAACCTCCCCCGCCTGACCAGTCCCGTAGAGTCCTGGCCAGAGTACTAGCCTCAGCAGGCCAGACCCCGCCGGGCCCTACCCCCACGTCCACTCTCAGTCTAGGCGCACCTTGCCCTGCCTCGCTGCAGTCCACAGTGAAGTAGGTGGGCTCGTTGGCCTTGAGGCCCGTCTTCTCCACGCCAGGGCCATACACCTTCACGCGCTCGGGGTGACTGCCCTCTCCCACATTTACCTGTGGGGAGGGGTCAATGCTCAGCACAGTGAACCTCCCTCGAGGCCCGTCCCCTTCCCCAGCACTACCCGCCACAGCCTTAGCGGGACTGTCAGCCTCTGCAAGGGGGCCCGGAGGTGGGGAGTGGAGACAAGGGCCCAGGGACAGCCAACACGGGTGGAACCTCGTGCAAGAGATTCCACTCGCCCTCTGGGGCCCCAGGAGGTGGGTAAGGTCAGGGCAAGGAGGACGCACCCGGAAGGGGCTCTTGGGCACGTTGACGCCTCCCCAGGAGATAATGATGGTGTGCTTAATGGGCTTGGTGGGCACGTAGGAGCAGCGGAAGGTGCCGTCGCCATTGGGGATGACCTTGATGTCAATGGGGCAGCCATCGGCGTCCTGTGGGCGTCACCAAGCAAGGTCCTTAGAGGGCTTGTGCTTCCTCAGAGCACTGGCACCCTCTGTGGGCCTCAGGCCGTCCTCCTTACCCACCGCTACACACGGGGGCCTTCCCAGCCCAGACCTCAGGCCATGGGAGCCGAGTGCCACATGCTCTGACGGCCAGAGTGCACCCTGGGAGTCAGGGGGCCGGGCCCTTGGCCATCCGCGTGGCCTGCTCTCCCAGCCTAGGTCTCTGAAATGTGTTAGCATGGGAGAGGCTGAGCTAAAGCAATGTTCCTAAAATTGAATAACGAACATTTTAAAGTAGAATCTTCTTCCTGGACTTAAGATATGTTCATTAACCTCTAGGGGTCGATGAACACCAATTTGAGAAACTAATTTAGGAAACTAATATCTTACTCAAATTATCTTTTAATCACAAGTTATTAGTATAAAAACATGTTTCTGATAAAGTTATGTTTTTAAGATTATTAGTAAAGAAATATAAAATTTAAAATTTTCCATAGTTCTTATGGACCCATGAGAATGAATCCTGTGATTCCTGGAGGCCCCTGCCTCTCACCTCCCTCCCCGCCCCCAGGGTCCTGCCCAGGAGAGTGACATGGAGCAATGTCCCACCTGGGCATAGAGCTTCAGATCTCCCTTGCCAGCTGCACGGGCATCAATGGTGAACTCCGCGGGCTTGTCCACGATGCAGCCCGTGGGCTCCAGGCCAGGTCCAAAGGCCTTCACCTGAGCAGGGGCAAGAGAGGAGGGCTGGGTTGGAGACTAGAGGAGGGCCTGCTCGCCCCATCCCAGGCTGGTGTGCAGGAGCTAGGACCGCACCTTGTCGGGAAAGCAGTCGGGTGGGGCTGGCTGGATGTGGGCAATGAAGGGAGAGTCTCGGATGTCTTCATCATCGCAGATGACATGCACGGCATACTCCCCAGGCTCCGTGGGCCAGTACCGCACGTCACAGGAGCCATCTCCCTTGTCATCACACTCGATCTTGGCCTGTGAGGGCCCCTCGATGGAGAAGCCTGGGTGCAAGGTGCAGAGGATCAGAAAGTACTACAGGCAGCTTGGACATCCTGTCGGTCCCCCAGAACCCCACCCCAGTGGCCCCCGAGTCCCATCTCCTTGTCTCATCCCAACACGCCCTAACATTCCCACCTCCGGTCACTCCCCAGTGTCCCTCCATCACGCCACTCCCCAGCATTCCCACCTGCTGCCACCCAACCACTTACCCAGTGTCCCCACCTCCGTGCCAATGGCCTCCACCACAAAGTCAGCTGACTTGCCCACCTGGCCGGTTTCCAAACCGGGACCCCAGGCCCGTACCTTCTGCGCTCCTGCCTCTGGGCTCACCTGTACCTCAAAGGGGCTGGACAAAGAGGGAGCCGGTGTCAATGTTGAGAAGTGTCCCCAACAGAAGTCCCCCTCCTCTCTTCCTGCAGAGTCCCAGGCAGCTGGCTCCCTCCTACCACCCTATAGGGCCCAGACAGGAAGGCAGGGGTGCACAGTGCTTACCTGCGGGGGATGGCGTAGCCGCCCCACGTGATGGTCACCACATACTTTCCAGGCACCACGGGGTAGTACTCACACTCGAACACACCGTCTCCAGCCTCCCGCACCTTCACGGGCTCCTCTGTGCCCTCTGAGGAGATGCAGGAAGTGGGAATCAGTGGACAAGTCCCAGCTCCTCGATCCTCTCAAGGAGCCCTGGGGACCCAGGCCCAGCCCAAGGGCAGAGCGGACCATTCCCAGCTTGGGAAACTGAGGCAGAGAGGAGTTGGTGTGCCTAAGGTCCCACCCCGCCTCTGGTCAGTGTCTCTTTGGAGTCTCTCCAGGGGGCATTGTGCCGGCTGTCATGGCTCTCAGGGGGTCAGAGCCCCTGGCCACATTCCTCCCTCCTCCCCCAACCCCACCACCTGCACCCCCACCACCCCTACCCTCATCTCCTGCTCAGGGCCCTGGCACTCACTTGGCCCCTTCACTGTGACCTTGAGCTCCCCACTGCCAGCGCCCTTGGTGAACACCTTGAAGTCAGCTACCTCTTTCACACGCACACCTTTGGGCTGCAGGCCCCGCCCAGAGGCTCGGCAAGCATTTGGGTTACAGGCTGGGGGGAAGAGGAGAGGGGAGGTTGAGGGTGCTCAGGGGTCCTGAACAGAGCCTCAGCCCCTCACCACTCATCCCCCACCTCACTGTGTACACTCCTCCTGACGCCCTCGCAAGTCCATTGCCTCATGCAAGCTTCCTCCGTGCTCCCTGGTACCCCCAACACAACTAGGGCTGCTGAGAGCCACGCGTGGCAGGGAGCCAGGCACAGGCCCCTATCAGGCCTATTACAAGGAACTTCTGCTAGGCTCTCAGCGTCGATGCTGCCTGGGACAAAGGCATGGCAGAGGCTGGGTACAGAGTGGAGCAAAGAGAGACAGGGAAGGGCCCTTCACTGTGCTCACCATATATGCCCCTACCTTGTGGCCTTGGCACTTCCCCCTCAACCCTTCCAAGGTGGCACTTGTCTGCTAACCTTTGCTGTGGTCCCCTGACCCACCTCGGGCGTTGGGGGTAGGGAGATGATCAGGATGAGGTCTCTCCAGAGCCCCACTCCCTGGCTATTCTTTTGCCCATGTGAAGACTTCAGCTGGCTCCCCACCCACCACTGAATTTAGTGCTTCATTTCCCATAAATCCTCAGACCCGGAATTTGGTGGCAATTCTCTCTGTGTCCTGGCCTTGGTGAAGATGATTGTGGGGACGGGCGAAAGGGCTTTACCTTCAGCCACGTGGACGGGGAAGGGACTGCGGGTGATGGGGGCACCAGCGAAGGCGACATGCACGGTGTGAGGCCCCTCCATCACAGGCCTGTATGTGCAGCGGAACGTGCTGTCGCCCTTGTCCTCCAGGGCCACCTCCACTGTGTCCCGCCGGCCCTGTGGGTCCACGATCACCACAGCAACATCACCAGTGCCAGCCCCTGCCAAAGACAAAGGCTGTCAGCACCCACTCTGGACATACACAGCTACTCAGAGCTACCTTACCCTGAGACCACCCGATCCCCCACCCACCCCCCATGCAGTCAGGGGCTGCCCACCTAACAGCCCCCAGAGGCCCATCTATACCTGCGGTGTAGATGTCAAAATAGGTAGGTTTGTTGGCTACATTGCCCACAGGCTCCAGGCCAGGCCCACGGGCTGATACTTTGTTGGCATCCCCCAAGGCCATGCCCACATTCACTTCAAAGGGGCTGCGTTCAATATTCTGGCCAGCAAAGAGCACGGTCACCTGGGGGTCAGGGGTCAAAGGTTAGCTTCAAAAGGAGAACAGTTCTGAGAGGTGGCAAAGGGGCAGAGCAGAGCTAAGGAGGGTGGGAGGTAGGTGGCTGCCGCCCTGGAGTCGGGTGTAAGCTGAGAGGGGGGGTCCACTCAGCCAGAGCCTAGGATGTGAATGGAATGGAGAGTGTGGGGGAGGGCCCGTGGGTAGATACCTTGTGCAATCCAGCGACCTTGGGCACGTAGGAGACAGCGTAGGTTCGGTCCTTGTCATTGTTGGGGACGACCTTGGCCTATTGGGAAGGGAAAAGATTGGAAGTCACAGTGGCTGTATCCCCTGCTGACCCCACAGAGCCTGGCGGCCCCCATGGTAAAGCTTCCCCCGCTCTCCAGCATAGTGGATGGCTCTGGCAGCCATCTCTAGGCCATTCCTGTTGTTGGCCTGTAGCCTCTGGTTCCAATGTCACACTAATCCCTCTCATTCCAAAGGCCTCTCCATACCTCCTCAGTGTGGCCCTCAGGGTCCTCAACGTAGACCAGCACCTCGCCCACACCGGCATCCACTGTCTGCACGGTGAAGTGGGCGGGCTGCAGCACGGTGTTGCCCTGTGGTTCAATGCCTGAGGAGCAGAGGCAGAGGCAGGTTACTCAGGGAGATCCATCCTGGTGGCACCCAGCTGCCCAGGGAGGACCATCAGGGGCTCAACACATACCGGGTCCATAGGCAATGGCCTTCTTGGGGTTCAGCTGCTTAGAGCGAACAGGGGCACCAGGTTTGAGCTTGGCTTTGGGGAACTGGGAGAGGTAAGTCATGACAGAATGCTCGTCCACGTTGGGGTCCACAATCTCCTCCGGGGCAATCACCTGCCATGGGGAGGAATGGAGTTACAGGGTGCTCTCCTTACCTAGCAACCCCAGTTCTCACCCACATCCCGACCAGGCATCCTTACAGACCCAACCTCTACCCTTGGCCCCCTCACCCCTATCCTCTCCCCGCACCTCAACCGCAAGTGTACCTGGGGCACCCCGAGCCAGTCGTCCGCCTGCTGCATAGCCTCCCGGGCATTCTCCACAGGCTGGTTGGGGTCCCAGGCCTCCCAGTCGGGGCAGAGACCTGGAGAGGTGGTGAAGGAGACGACAATTAGGCAGAAGCAGTCAGCCAGAGGCAGGACATGCACTCATCTGTCATCCTCACAGGCTGTGGGTTCATACCCCCTCCCAGCGGCCAGGTTCCTGCTGACCCCTGATGTTATGGCCCATCAGCCGGGATGCCCACTGCTCCTTAGAGGCACGCGACCTTCCCTAGCACCAACAATGAGGCCTTTCTGTCCTGGCTGACGCAGCCTGGCACCAGCCCTGCCAGCCAGCCTCCTGCCTTCCCAGGCCCCAGCACAGACCCTGAGCACCAAACCCTAAACACCAGACCCCCATGAGGGCATCCCTCCCAGGCCCCTCCACCTCAT
Source organism: Pteropus vampyrus (assembly GCF_000151845.1). NCBI lineage: Eukaryota > Metazoa > Chordata > Mammalia > Chiroptera > Pteropodidae > Pteropus > Pteropus vampyrus. The sequence goes on along the minus strand of NW_011888814.1, from coordinate 8,519,489 downwards.
TTCACCTGCCTTGGGGTGGACAGAGGAGGTCAAAGTCCCTGTCTCACATATGCCCCGGTACACCCACCCCCTAGAAGGTCCCCTCGCAGCTGTCCTGAAGTCCTATATCTCTAAGCACTTCCCACAACAGCCTTAGGGAATAAGACTCCCTCTCCATCCCAAATGCCCACTTGTGGAAACTGAGGTATTGAAGGGCCTATTGGGAGAGGATGAATTGTCCTCTATGGCGACCCGGTGCCCAGCTCTTTTGGCGGAAGGACTAAGGCAGCCCCAGGTCACTCTTGTAAAGGGGTGTAGGGGTTAGGAGGTGCTTGGTCTAGGCTAGACCTGGAGAAGGGTGGGTGATGCTCACTGGCGGGGACAGGGCCGGCTCAAGGGCTGGAATCCATGACTGGCCAGAACAGCTGAGCTCACTGCTGGCAGCCGCACCAGCCATGGGCAATGGCTCAGCAGCTGGGACTGCTTCCCAGGCTGCCGGTGCCCCTGCCTCCCACCCCCTGCTCCCTAGTTGACCCCAGGCTGGGAGAGGATTCTCTCAAGGGGCCATGGCTCCCCACCGGCAGAGCAGACTGACCCAGGGGCAAGAAGACCTATTTTCTCAGGAGATGAGGGTCAGAAAGGGAGCTGCACATGGGGCAGGGCTCCAGCCGTGCTGCCCCAGTCTTCTCAGGGTCCCTGAGCTGCCCCCACCTGACTAGGCCAGGGCTGAGTCACCTGCCATGGGGCAGTGCCACATCACCTCAGCCCATATCATTCTGGGCCGCAGCCCCCTCCCAAAGCTGTCCCACGGTTTCACAAAGCAGAGCCTTCTCTGGGTCTAACTCCTGGCCTTCTTACTACAAGTCCCACCACATTTCTTTTTTCTCAGCTCAGCAGAAATGGTGCCTGTGTGGCAAAGTAGGAAGCTCATGGAGCGGGGAGTTGAGGCTCTGGGCTCTAGACCAGTTCTGCCACAGATAAGCTATGTGATCTTGGACAGGTCACTAGCGCTCTGGACCTCAGTGTCCTTGTCTGTAAAATGAGGGGTTCTAAACCTTTTCCTGCCGCTGCAGAACCTGGCACACCCATCAGGAAGGGCTGACTCCAACACTGATTCTCAGCTGGGGAAGTGGGGAAGCCCCACAGGTGGTCCTGATCCCCCAGCTCTGAGAAATGCATTCTGACCGCCAGTGGCCTCAGTACCACCAGCTCGTCCACTCTTCTTCCAGGCTAAGGGATCCATGTGTCCTAGCTGGCCTACTCACCAGGGGCACAGTTGTCCACCAGGGCACCCAGTGCTTTGCCATCCTGCCAGTCACGGTTGAAATTGGTGATGGGCAGCTGGGGCACCTTGTTCTGGATCCAGCCGAGCAGACGCTGCTTGGGCGTCTGCTTTCGGGCATCCTCATCATCCTCATCTTCCCACATGGGCATGGAGATGGAGTAGTGCAAGATCAATGTCCAGATGAGGCCCAGGATCAGCTTCAGGTTCCCATCCACGATGGCCTTGCTGTCTGCAGAGTGGAAGAGACAATATGGGCTCGGGAGGGCCCCATCTTCCACTGCTCAGACCCCTCTGGCCCACAGCGCCCTCCCGCCACTGTCTCCTACTTCTGGAACCTACTCCCTTCTCTGCCTACCACATTCTCTCCCTCCTGTAAGGCCTGGCCCAGAAGGCAACCCCTTTACAGATCCTTACCTTCTCCCCTGGAATGAGGCTACTTCTCAACGTATTCCCACAGCAGAAACTCTCACCTCTATCACAGCACTCGAGTGGGTCTCTTATTAGACTATAGATATCTCTTATTAGGCTATAGATATCCTCCTGGAGGCAGACACCACTGTGTTGTTTCATTTTATTGAGGTATGCTTGACATACCACAAACTGCACATATTACGGAGTACAACTGAATAAGCCTTGACAACATGTATACACCCATAAAGCCGTCGCCATAAGATAATGAACACACCCCCTTCCCAAAGTTTCCTAGCACATTCTCCTTTGCGATCCCTCCCCCTGCCCTTCCTTGTCCCCTCTTCCCAGGCAACAACAGATCTGCTCTAGGTCACTATTGATTAGTTTGCGTTTTCTAGAGTTTTATACGGTATGCACTCTTTTTTGTCTGGATTCTTTCGCTTTAGACACTGTATTTTATCTTTCTATACTCAGAGCCTAGAACTTAGTAGGGTCTGAATGAATGAACGAATGAATGAATGGATACTTAAAAAACTGAAGTTGGAGAGGAGCAGGACCCACCCGGTTCCAGCCAAATTCTACTCTGAAGGCCATAAAAGGCTTTTGGAACAAAGTTCTGAGAGGAGGGAAGGGGTACAGTACATGCTCTGTTAAGGCTTAAAAAAAACATGTTTTCAAATGCTGGGGGCCAGTGGGATTTCACAAGAGCCAGGGGAAATGTCACCCATGGGGATTCAAGTCTTAGAAGCTGAGACCCTTAACCCATTCCCTCCTTTGAGGAATACAATGCACCAGAACTGTTTCCTCAAGATATTGGGGAGCCTAGTTCCCCTTAAACAGCCAGAAAGAAATATCCAGGAGCAGGGAGTGGCCTGGAGTATAAATCTTTGGAAACCAGTTCATTCGTAAAGAACAATGCAGGCCTGAAATCCATCAGCTTCCCTGAGCCCTGCTTTTAGGAGGTTGGGAGGGGGCGGAAGACTCAGCCTTGTTTACTGGTGTTGCCCAAGAGATGGGAAAGGGTGGGGCTGAAGACGCCCGGTACACGATTTTTTCTGACCCCCCTAGATCTTGGGGGACAGCATTGGGCAATCCCAGCATCCTCCACTCCACCCCCACCTGCCCTCAGGAGGAACAATCTCAGCCTCTCTGTCCCTCTGGTCCAGGGCTCTGGCCTCTTTGGCTTCCCCACCCTTTCACTGATTCATCCTTCCTTCCCCGGCAGCTCCCCAGGCCGCCCCCTCTCCCCCTGGCTCCACTGCAGCACAATGGTTTGGCAGCTTTCAGATTCCATGACACACTCACTCCCAGTCTCCTGGTGCTTCAGTGCATTCCCTCTCAAACACACAGGCCCAGGGCACATTCACTCCGTCTTGACACCCAGAGCCACACAGCCTCTCACAGTCCTGACAGCCTCCAAAGTCAGTGCTTACAGAATTACTTCTTGCAAACTGGAGCCAGATCCCTGGGAAGGAGGCCTGGAGGCTGCTGGGGTTGGGGGCCGGGGCGGGGGTGTAGGGGGGGCGTGGGGGGGCGTTGTGGTTGGGGGAGGTCCTTCATATTTGCTGCAGGAATAGGTTTCTCCCCAGCAACTGGCCCTGGGCCAGACAGCAAGTGGTCCACTTTGGCTTGGAGCAGGAGAGGGGTGGGCCTAGAGTCTCACTCTGGGAGCAGTGACCTTCCTCTTCCTTTCCCCCTCAGAGGCCAGGCAGAGGAGGGGAGCTCGGCTCAAGCCAGGCTTCCTCTCTTGCACCCCAAGCCACCACTTCTATGCCTGCCAGGGGATACCCCCCAAAGGGAGGAGCCCGACAGTCAGTCCCTGAGGCCACCCCAGGCCCCAAGTAGAGGGGAAGGAGAGAGGGCTGGACAAAGGAGGGGCTGGGACAGCTGCTGCCCTCTCCAGCCCCTCCCTTGGCTGTTGGCTCAAAGAGAAGGAATAGCAACTGGGGAACAGCTGCGGGACAGAGCTGCCTCATGCGTCTCTTTGTTCGGAGGGGCTGAGGGGGTGGTGGGGACTGGGATGGGGGGAGGGTACTCTGCCTTCAACCCAAGCAGAGCACCCTCTCCTTCAGGTGGACGTCTCAGCTCCCAGCTCCCGCCCCACTCCTAGAAAGGGAAGTGGGAGTCTTTTTGACCTCTTTCCAGGTGCCCAGATGCTTAATTTCAGTCTTGAGATAATGTCCGGAGGAGGGTCCCTGGATAGCCCCTTCCCACCATTGAACAGAGGGAACTAGAGGAAGCAGGATGCCACCCCCGGTGGGGAAACCCTTTACATCTCCGCAGGGTTGGGCAGCCCCTGCTGCTGGTGCCCCTTCGCCTCCACCCTCAGCCTCAGGCCCAGCAGCTGAATTGCTGACAGCTTATCTCATCAGCGAGAGTGAGCCACTTGGCCCAAACGGAGAACGGTTCCCTTCCTCTCAGCAGGAACCCAGCAGGAACCGAGGCGCTTCCCTCCCGCCCTCAAACCAGTTTGTGCTTCTTCCCCCTCTACTCTGAGCCGGCCCCTCCACGGCTGAGCCAAAGGGCTGGAGCCAGGCACCACCATGGGGGAGGGGAGAGGTGCACTCAGGAAGGTTGAGGCCTGGAGAGGGGCCGGCCGCCCCATTGCCGGGAGGGGAGGGGAAGGCAGAGCAGTTTCCTATAAAGTCGTGGTGAGGCCCCAAGCTCTCTCCTGGAGAGCCCACCTGGGACAGTCAGTCCCGTCTGTCAAATCCCGGCCCGTACAGGTTGAAGGCCCCAGAGCTGGCCGACTCCTCTCTGACCAGCCCCCACCCCCAAACACACTCTCACGTAGCCCTCAGACCCACTACACAAACCAGGGCCCCTCCCCCAGCCGTCCTCAGGCTTGTCCTTCTGGAAAGCTCAGAGACATCTGCTGTGTCACGGAGGCAGGGCTATTTCCAGGCCAGAGCATGTGGGGGGGCAGTATTGGGGCAGGAGGGGGTAAGGCCTACAGAGGGGACTGGACAGGGCAAAGGGCCCCGGACTGACCTCAGCTGCTAATTCAGGAGGCCTAGAGATGCCCTGAGGGACAGTGGGGGGTGGACAGATATTCAATTATCTGGAGTAGTCTCTGGAGCAGTCTGGCCAGAGAGGCACCTGACCCCAAGTTAAACTCCTCTCCTGGGACTCTGGGGCGCACTCCCTCAAGGGACTCTCCTTTAAATCACAGCAGGACTCTGAAGAGATCACCACAAGGGTAGAGGGCCTGTCCCAGGCCCCCAGCCTGCAAGGAGGACTACAGGGCTATGAGGGGAGGGGCAACTTTTGGCCACTCAGAGTCCAACCTTGGCCTCTGGGCTCCCAAGCCTAGAGTGTCTCCCCACCCCCACCCAACACAGACACACCTTCCAAATCTGGTTACACTCAATGACTTCCTCCCTTCTACAGGCCTTCTCCTCCCTCCCTTCGGCACAGACCCGTTAGCCACAGCCAATCTCAGCTTAGGGGGTGGTCTGGGGCCGGGGCTGGGGCCGGGCACGGACGTGAGGAACCCCCTCCCCGAAAGGCTGAGCAGGAAGAGGACAAGCGGGGGTTAAGGCTCCCGCACTCGCTCAGTGCCTTTTTAGGTTTCTGAGGCTGGGCCCTGCCTGCCCCGGCCCCGGGCCTGAACCCAGCTGCCGAGCACATGGGGGCCACCGGCTCTCTGTCTGCCCCGGAGCCCCAGGATCCGCAGTAGTTGGAACTTGCCTTCAGCCCGCTCCAACCCTGGGAGCTGCTCCGAGGCTGGGAAGCCGCTGCTTTGTTTGGGGGGAGATGCCCCCAGGAATCAGTAATGGGTACTGGCCCTGTCCTCTCAAGTACGGCTGGGGTTGCTCGATGGCAGGAAGGGGGACTATGAGCAAAGGCGAGTAGGTGGGAGCGTGTGGGAGAAGCTGGGGGACTCTGGACCCTTCCGGCATCCCCTGCCCCCGCCGCGGTGCAGAGGGGCGTGAAGGCAGTACCCGTGTGGCCGGCGCCGGTGGCTGGACAGCCGGGGCCAGGGTCCCCTCCCGGGGCCAGGGGCTGCTCTCCGCCCTCTCTCTCGGCTCCCCGCTTCCATCGGCACCTGTGTCCCCTGTCCCCACGGGCCATCCCGTCCTCGGAGCACTCCCTGCTCCCCGCCCGCACTGACCTATGGACACCAGCTTGATGTGCTCGCGCTCGAGGAACTCGAGAGCCACGGACACGTTCTCCAGCTTCATCTGGCGGAAATTGGGGCGCGGATGGAACTTGCGGTACATGCGCTTCTGGCTGAGCACCTCGAGCAGCGCGATGAGGCGCAGCCCGTCGCTGAGGTCGCGCTGCAGGTCGGTCAGGCGCTTGCCCACACACTTGAGGTGCTCGTTGCACCAGCGCGTGAACGTGTTCTGCTGGATCTTTTTCCACGGTGCGTCCTCCGCCAGGTCCTTCTCCGTGGACGGCATGTCGTCCGCCTCGTCCCCCAGGCCGAGGCCCGCGGCCTCCGAGTAACCGCTGTTGTTCATCATCCTGGCAGGGGCTGGGCTGGGCTGGGCTGGGTGCTGCGCTGCCTGCTGGGCGCGGGCTGGGTCGGGGCTGAAGGCGCTGTCGGGGCGCTGTCGGGGCGACCACTGGACTCGCAGCTCGGCGCCGCGCGGCTCTCAACTTCTCTCGCGCCCCTGGCTGGCCGGACTCGGCGGGACTCGGCGGGACTCCTCGCTCCTTGGCCGCGCGCTTTCTCCCTCTCTCTCCCTCTCCCTCCGGGGGCGGAGCAGTGCTCGGGAAGTGCCGGCCGGGCCGGGGCGGGGGGTTTAAGAAGCCCCCGAGCCGCGCTCCCCCCGCCGCGCTCGCGGCCCCCGGGTCCACGTCAGAGCGCCGGCCTCCCAGGAATGCCGCCCGGCCCGCGGGTGGGGGCTGCGCCGAGCCCGCCCGCCCCGCCTCCCCCCTCCCCCCACCACGCGCCCGAGCGGCCGAGGGGGGGCTCCCGCCCCCGGCCCCGGGTTAGCCGCCGAGAGAGGGGCTGGTCCCTGGGGCTCTGCGCTGACGAGGTAGTGAGCAGAGCTGGAATGTGCGGGGGGAGGGAACCCAACACCCCAAAACTAAGCATTGCCAGTCAGAGATGAAATATGCCCCCTTCACGTCCCAAAAGAGACAAAAGAGATCAATGGGGAAACTGAGGCCATTCATCAGGTGTTAGAATTTCCTGGACTAGTTTGTGACAGGGCCATCGACAGGACCTGGGAGTCCTGGCTCCTAGCCCCCGTATCGTCCACCTGCAGACAGAGAAGGGAAGAGTGTGTGCTTGTGTAGAGACAGACTGAGAGGAAGTAAGGACACTGCCCAGGCCAATGAGGGAGAAGGCTTGGTGGTGGTGATAGTGGGTGCTCCACTTTACGGGTAGAAATGCCTAGTTTGAAGCGCAGACCTGGGGTTCCAGAAGGAAGACTGAGGCCACCCCTGACTCAGTGTCCCTGTCACCATCCCCGCTAGCCTCATCCCCTCAGAATGAAGCTGAGCTCAAGAAAAGTGTCCCCAGTGAGTCACACCGTGCCCTCCCCACCAAAGTCTGACTCAACCAAGGTGATGAGCGGGAAGGGAGACTCTGCCTGTAGCACCAGGGAGCCCCCCTGGGCAATGTGCCCATTTGGGCCACAGGGCAGATCCTTCCAGTGAAAGGGCGGGTTAGCCAGATAGAAACTGGGAGAGCCCTGCCAGACCAGCCAAGGGGAAACGTGACAGGGGCTGGTGGGCAGGGAGAGTCCAAGGGAGCCAGCCAGGAAGCCTAGGCAGGACTGGGCTCAGGATAAGTGAAGGGTGACTAGAGGCTAAGGAAAGGTGACAGCCAGGAAACTGAGGCACTCAAAGAAGCTGGCCTGGGATGACAGAGCTATAGAATATACCTATATAAAAAGAAAATATTTTCATCATTCTGTAGCATACACGTATTCTACATCCCCCGGAACCCCCTGTAGGCCATATTTCCAAAGCTTTCCCATTCTTCAAAACCAAGTAAGTTTGGCCAGACAGCTCCCGACTCAAGCTGTATGATAATTAAAGTTTGGGAAGGTTCTGGGACCTTATAGGTGAATCTTTCTACCTTATTCCTCTTCTACCCCCAGGCCCAGTGAAAAGGAAGGGGACAGTGGGCATCTCTGAAGGCTATCTCCCAAGGGCAGAACGAGGGCAATCCCCATTATGGAACTCAGAAATTCAGAGGTTTTGTGGGGGGCAGTGCTTACGGTGAAAAGGGTCCATAAATGATTTCTTTCCCTCTCATTAGGTAGGGAGGGGGAGGAGTGGAGAAGGGGCCAGAAACAGAAAAGAGACCTGCTGTGTGTGGCTTAGGGGGTGGGGGGAGCTCTGGGGGCCCTGATAGTGACAGGCAAGGTATAAATAGCTTGGGCCCTGCGGCTCATGTTCTGTCGGCTGCCTGTGACGAGGTGCTCAGGAATTCCACTCTGCTATTGGCACCCCCCTCCCTATCTCCAGAACTCTCATTCCCCCATGCCACCTTTGTCCCATGGCCAAAACCAACCACCGGGCATTAGTGCTGTCCATCTACTTGAGAGACTGAGCTCTCCTGTGGAGAGATGCTCAGCTCCTGGGAACACATGACACGTAGCTGGGTCTCACAAGGGAACTGTGTGTGTGTGTGTGTGTGTGTGTGTGTGTGTGTGTGTGTGTGTGTGGAAAAGTAGACTTCTGACACCTAACCTGAGGTGTCAGCTCAAGGCTCAACGATGTCTTTGAGGCCCTAATAAAGATACCGAATCACAGATTTGAGAAAGGATGGCTTCCTCTCTCTGAACTGCTGGGAAGGAGACAAAGCGGTAAAGCGGATCAGCTTGGAGCCAACGGCTCCTTTAGAAATCCTAGTGGCTCAGAGCCCTATTTTGTGGGCATTTCCTGATGTTCCCCCAGTCAGCCGAGGGCCTCCGCTGAGGTGGGAGAGTTCAGAGGGAAGCCAGTGAGTGGAGAAAGAAGTCTCTTCTCTCTCCCTTCTCATTTTCTCTCTCCAGGCAGTTCGTATGAGGCCCCGGGGGAGTGAGTGAATGGTCTCAGCAAAGCAGGGTGCCCAGTGCCAAGGATGGTTCCCGGCACCCTCCTTACCCCCCTTCCCCCAGAAACCTGAGACTGTTGCTCTCCAGGATAAATCGGGGCCTGACTCAGGCCCCAGCCAGCCAGTCACAGCAGCCTGACCCAGGCGCAGGTTGGTGACTCAGCCCTCAATATAGCCCATGAGCCCAGGCCCCAGGCCGGGCCATGAGGACTAGAACAGACCGTGCACAATGCCGGTCCAGTGGCCTGCCAAGTGGGGCCGCCTCCCTGAGAGCCGATATGTTCCTCCCCAAGTGAGGCAGGGGCACATAGAGGGGTTTACAAGGGGTTTCATCAGCTGAGTATTTGGGGCAGTGCTGGTTGGGGCCACAGGCCATTTATAGCCCCCTGACTCACCACCCGCTGACCTGTCTCAGGGGACCAGGTTGCCTGGCCTTTCACCTGGCCCTACTTCTCCCATCAAGGGGCTCGTCAGCCATGGACAGTGGTCATATTTAACTCGAGCTGAGCAGAGTCTGAATGAGTGGCTCCAATGAGCCATGTTTGAGAATCCTGTTTTTCTGGAGCCAGGGACATTTCCACAGTCACTTGTGATGATAGATAGCAGCCTGGCCAGGGCTCACAGCAGACACTTTGACAACCAGTGATGCTACTGACTGTGGCCCTGTCCTGGCTGCTAGGGACAGTGTGGTAGGATGGAAAGATCCATAGACTCGGTAACCTTGGGTGGGTAATGTAACTCAGTTTTCTCAACTGTAAAATGGACTTAACAGTGTGTTCTCATAGCAATTTTTTATGTATGAAGATGAAAGGAGGTAACATGAAATGATTAGCCTGGTGCCTGGCAGCTAATAGGTGATTAGGAAAAATAGTCTGCTTTCTCTGCTAGTATCTTGGGAACCGTGTGGGTTCGGGTGAGCTAGGCCTTCCTCCCAGCTCTGTCTCTGTCCCTGGCAGAGCCCATCGCCAGGGTCTCCATCCTATTCCGGGTCTTCCCTTCCCTGAATCTTATTATTCCACCTGCCGGAATCAGAACCGGAGTACTTCTGATCTTTAGAACCTGCCCCCCAATAGCAGCTGGTCCTTGACAGGAGTGGCGGGTGGTGTGCTCTGCCACGTAGCCTGGGAAGGGAAAGCAGAGCGGGCTGTCGTGCTGGGACACGGCAAAAAGGAAGCAGTTAGGAGGGCAGCAGAGCTGGAAATGGAGGCCCCTGAAGGTGTTTGGAGTCCTGGTTCTATTTTGTACCTCGGCCTGGGTG
>NW_011888814.1:8481783-8501326 GCF_000151845.1 Pteropus vampyrus | reverse complement strand
GTAACCTTGGGTGGGTAATGTAACTCAGTTTTCTCAACTGTAAAATGGACTTAACAGTGTGTTCTCATAGCAATTTTTTATGTATGAAGATGAAAGGAGGTAACATGAAATGATTAGCCTGGTGCCTGGCAGCTAATAGGTCATTAGGAAAAATAGTCTGCTTTCTCTGCTAGTATCTTGGGAACCATGTGGGTTCTGGTGAACTAGGCCTTCCTCCCAGCTGTCTCTATCCCTGGCAGAGCCCATTGCCAGGATCTCCATCCTATTCCAGGTCTTCCCTTCCCTGAATCTTATTATTCCACCTGCCGGAATCAGAACCGGAGTACTTCTGATCTTTAGAACCTGCCCCCCAATAGCAGCTGGTCCTTGACAGGAGTGGCGGGTGGTGTGCTCTGCCACGTAGCCTGGGAAGGGAAAGCAGAGCGGGCTGTCGTGCTGGGACACGGCAAAAAGGAAGCAGTTAGGAGGGCAGCAGAGCTGGAAATGGAGGCCCCTGAAGGTGTTTGGAGTCCTGGTTCTATTTTGTACCTCGGCCTGGGTGCATGAACTGCCTGTGGCTTCTAGAAGACACCCCTGTAGACTCACAGCCAGTTCAAAGTGACATTCAACACAGAGAGACCTCTTTAGTCTCCTCTGGTAACAGCGTATCAATAAGACCCAGGAGTCAAAGCCTAGAAGGCATTCTAAAATGAGCCATCAGGGGCAAGTGTCCTGAAGAGAAGAGCTCTGTATTCTAAGCAAAAAGGCTGGGGGAAAGCAGAGCCATTTTCTTGTCATTTCCCAGGCTCTAGATTCAGGCCCGGGAAGGACCGGATAAAGTCCTGACTTGGGGCCGAATGCCTACCAGGCCATGACCTCCGCCTTGACTTCTAATTCCAAGTTAAGTCAGTGTTCTTTGGCGGTAGGTAACCTTCCAGTCTTTTCTACCAAATATGTTCTCTGGCCAACTGGTGGCCAGAGTAAAGTGGATGAAAAGCAGGGTTTCATTACACTCAACAGCAAGGGGTCAGTGGCACCAAGTGGGTTGTGAAGGAATTTCTTCAATTAGGTTACAACTGAGAACACACAATCTAATATAACTGAGGACAGTGCTCCCCACTAATGATCTGCTCACACACAGATCTTCTCACTTGTGCACACTAATCAACTGAGAATCTTGTTAAAATGCAGATTCTGTGTCAGTAGTTCTGAGGTGGGGCTGGAGATTCTGCCTAACAAACTCAAAATGCTGATGCTGCAGGTTCGTGAGTTACTCTTCAAGTAGTGAGGGGCTAGGTCAGTACTATGTTCAAAGGATAGTCATTCAGAGGGAGGCAAAAGGGACATGTGGCACTGCCCTCGATCTGCCTAGGTGTGGCCTCGTTTATAGGGGCTGATCACGATTTCAGCACTAGTCCCATGCCCACTAGGACGGACTCCCAATTCGGCCTTGTCACTCTTCTAGGCTGCACACAACTTTAAATTCTAAATGTCCTTGCTACTCCCCCAAGGAAAAGCTAGGGAAGAAATAAATTCATTTAGTGCTCAGCAGTGCCCACCACTCTACATGCGCTATAGGTTGCTTTGGATTATTTGGATGCGTGAGACAGAATTCTCTGGCATCAGGTGGAAATGAGGCAGAGAGAGGGGTCCCGGAAAACTAGCAGTCATGGGGGCCATTCTGTCCACTGTGGCTTGTGAATATACTTGGGGGCTTTCAAATGGAAACATTCGTGATAAGAACCAATCACGAGGACACTCATAAATCATCATCGTTCTGCTTGTCCCTACTGAGACCCACTCTCAATCCTCTGTCCCACTCTGAACTCCAGGAAGCTGACCTCAAAAGATGATGTCACCTGGGCACCTCTGCTCTCTGGCTCCCAGTTGGGATCAGTTACCAACAGGAAACTGGCAGGTGGGAGGAGGGTTGGGGAGTACATAAACTTCATTGTGGTAAAGGCCACCTTACTATCCCCCTGTGGCCACCATGCGTATCTGGGGGCCCTTTTTAGGTCTCAAGCTCTTGCTTCCTCCCCTTTTCCTGCTTCAGGCCTGGGGTAATAGTCACTATCCACTGTTGCTGGTGCTTGGGGACTTCACTATTCTTGGTTGGTTCTCCTAGCTCTGCCTTCTGTACATTGTCCCTTCATTAAACTCTTCAGTTAAAGCTTTTTGAGTGTGCCACCTGTTTACAGCCAAGGCCCTGAGTGATTAATAAGTCATCTCTGAGAGCAAATCCCTTGAGAAGTCATAGGACTAAGCCACGAAGGCTCCACACAGATCTCAGGGCATCCTTCTCGCAGGAGATAGGTGTGGGCACAGAACCTACGGGCAGGTCATTGGGTCCCTCTCGCACAAAGTACCCAGTTCATTCCATTTCTGTGTGCCCAGGCGAGTTCCTTGAGATTAGGTTAATATGCAAAGACCAATCCATCTGTGCTTCGGCTGGCAGCACAAGGAGCCAGCCTCATTTCTGAGGTCATCTGTAGAGTGAGAAATCACATTTAGGAGCCAGATCCTCTGCGAGGTACCTGGCTTAAGGGGAACCGCTCTGTTCTGGTTGTGTTGTGAGGTATTTAACAAATAAAAAAGCCACAAAGTCTTATGTAGTTAGGTTGATATTTAATTACAAGGAACTCAAGTTCTTATACAAGGCAGGAGGAGATGGGAGCCAGCAGCTAGCTCCCCATAAGCCTTTCCAGCCTGGGTGACTGAGGCTAAGAAGATGGGGACACATGGGAGACATATGGGTGGAGTGGGGGCTCTGGCACAGTGTGTCCTGCCCAAAGCTGAGGGTAGTAGCCACTGGGGATCTGCCCCCTTGGCTGGCCCAGGTCTGCCATCACTCCATGAGGCAGAACTCTGTCTCCTGCTGTCGCATGTTGGGTAACACATACAGAGCCACAGCTGCAAGAGCCAAGAACACCATAGGCTTCCACATCCCAAACATGTTCTGTGGGGACCAAAGACAAATGGTGAGTAGTGCCTGGCCTTCTGAACCCTTCCCTAAGCCAGAGATCCCCTGCCTACTGGTGCTGGAGACACCTCAGGACCATCATGGTCCGGTCCCTCTTACCTCCTGGGTAACCACTGGAGACAGTGCCGTCTGAGTCCTGGCACCACTAGAATCCTGGAACAATACTATGTGTATCACCCGAGGTGACTGCCTGTAAGCATGCCCCACAGAATGAGAATACCAGTTCCCGCGTGAGTCAGATTTCAGAGTATCCAAATGGGTGCAGTTGAGAAAGGATCAAACTCCACGGCAAAAAAAAAAAAAAAAAAAAAAAAAAATGTGGGCCTTTGGGAAAAGCAATAGCACCTCATTAGTTTCATGGAAGAGAATGAACTCAAGAGTCAAGAGGATGTTTAGACTGACGGGGGAAGTGGAGAAGGTGTGCCACAGAGTGCAGGCAAACATGGGGCTCTTAGGCAGCCCAAACCCTTCGTGGAGAATGATGCTGGCTCAAGGAAATTTGCGGAAGCTGGTCACTGGCCCTGGGAGGCAAATGCCAGCCAGGGTCATTAAAACACCCCCAGCCGCTGGGTGTGTCGACTGACTTCCTAAGCATGTACTAGAGGGCGGAGGCTTCCAGGCTCTGCTGACCATAGCAAATCCTGCTGATTCGTGGGACAACAAAAAACATCATTTAGGGAACATGAAATCTTGGACAAGAAAATACATACTTGGGGAAATAGTTCCCATTTTCAGTACTTTTTTTTGCTGTACTACTTGAAAGACAGAATTTGGGTTTTTAGTTGTAAGCTATGAGGAAAAGTAACAAAAGTAAGGATGAATACAGCCCATTGATGCTAAGAATGCATTTGCTCAGAGAATGAGGGATCTGAAAAGAAGATTTTAAGCCAACTTATAAAGAACAACAAAAAAACTTCCTTATAGAAATAGTTACTAAAAAGGACATAAGCTATGAAATGGAAAGCAAAAACAATGCCGGAGGTGGGTATACAGAGCAATTCATGTACGACAATATCTGATAAGGGAGCTAGGAAAAATATTTACATGTGCAGATGATTACATCCTAGTGCGCACTGCTAAAAATGTCCATCTGATGGTCTTAAGGGGAAAGAGCTGAAGCCCGCAAGTGAGAACCGGTGCCCTTTACGCCGGGCAGAGGCAAGATTCCAGACAGGCTGCACAGAGGGCTGGTTTGGGTGTCACAGAGGGCTAAGTCATGTCACTCCTTTCAGGCTGGGTTACTAAATTCACGGATCAAGAAAATCATATTTTAGCCTTAATCAAGGTGTTTACAACAGAAACAAATTCATAGATACTGATGGCTGTCAGATGGGGGGCGGGGTTGGGGGGGCGGGGTGTAAAAGGTGAAAAGATTAAGAATTACAAATCGGTAGTTACAAAACAGTCCTGGGGATGTGAAGTACAACATAGGGAATAGAGTCAGTAATATTGTAATAACTACGTGTGGTGTCAGATAGGTACCAGACTTATCAGAGAGATCACTTTGTAAACTATATAAATGTCTAACCGCTATACTGTACACCTCGATCTGATATATTGTCAATTTTAATTTTCAAAAGACTTCTTTTTTCTTGAATAAATATTCTTACAAACAAACAAAAAGGTGTTTGACAAAGTTTTCCAGGGTATCACTGGAGAAAATATGAAGAAATGAGAGTAGGATGACAGCACAGTTTATGATGTGACCAATAAGGTGGATAAAAGAGCCTGGAGAGATGACACTTGAGAGGCTCGGCCCTCCTCTGTAACGTAAATGAGGATATGAGGGTGGGCTTCTCACCCCTGAGGATGATGATGTGAAGATGGTAGGGAAAGGGAATATTTTGAGACCAGAGTCGAGAATTAAAAAACAAACAAACAAACAAACAAACAAACAAAACACAAAAAACTTCACAGGTTAGATCAATGGTTTATCTCTAATAGGGATACATGAAAAATTCTGCCTTGGATCTAAAAAATCAACTACGGGTAAGGGGGAGGGGAGGCTTGGCACATGCACTGTGCAAAGGGGTTGTATAAACATTATTTGAAGTTAACAATGTGATATTAATTATCGAGAGAGCTAACGTGATCCGGAGCTGAATAAAGAGAAATATGATGTCTTCCTAATTACTTGGAAGCGACCAAAGAAAATCTCTCGAAATGAGGAGAGATGATAAGAGGAAACAGGATTGGAATTTTATCTGTTGCTAAAGTTAAGTCCTTAGAGTCTGAGTCGGTGAAAGGTTATGCCTGAGTGCTCCGGGTCATCCTACAGGGACTTAGAAATCGGGAAGTGTACAGGGGAGAACAGGTGCAGGGAGAGACCCCGTCACTAAAGAGGTAAAGATTGCGGGCATAACCGGAATGTCTAAAAGATAGAAAGAAGCATTTGAAGAGAAAATAAAAGTGAGAGTGGGAATGAAGGAGAGAAAAGGAAATGTTGGTAAGAGCTACCGCCATGTGCTTCAGTTGCCACTCCGAACCTAAGCCGTTAAGCCAACTACACTCCATCTCCCGGGATGTGAGGAGAGAGGGTTGGGGAGTGGACGTGGCAGGGGCAGCATGAGAAAGGAGCCAACGAAGGCCAAGAGAGAACAGCCTACAAACTCCAGAAGACAGGTGGAACCCTAGGGTTCTACACTGGGCCATAAGACCACATTCCGCCTCCTGAATTTGGTATCCCGTCGACAGACCAGATTACACGGACTGGCCAACTGGAAGGCGCCCAGCACGTACCAGTCTCAGTTCCCCCAAAACGCTTGCATCTCCGCTTGGGGTAAATGTTTCACCAATACCACATTCTCTCCAGAAAGCCCAGCTTGGAAAGCCAGGTACAGCAGAATCCAGCCCCCGAAAGGGATAAACCAAAGAACTAGGAAATATTTCCCGGCACTCTCGTTCTGATTTTTCTGGAGACAAGAAGCTCCAAATCAGAGAACTTCTCAGTAGAAAGTAATATGGAGGGGTTTCGGTCTCATTTTCCCCAAGGTTGAAGGACGAATTGAAGTTGCCCTCCTCTCTCACACAACAGGGGAAGCAGTGACTCCTTATTCTGACATCCTGGGTAGCGACAACAGAGAGAGCTTGGCTCTGGGGCAAAGCAGAGACAAAGAGCACCCAGGCCAGCCTTGCAGACAGACATCAGCTCGTGGGAAGTAGTCAGGCAGCTTTGAAAGTAGCCACAGCGCTGGGCTCATCCAAATTTTTCCCAGTGAGAAGACAGAAATTCAAACCATGTCAACGGGAAGCATTCTAACTCCGTATGGGCTATGAAGACATGTCATGGGCTTTGCAGGAGCCCGAGGCAAAACTAGGGCTAAATCTCAGACCTGCGTAATGCCTGTTTTAAAACAGCAAAAGCAAGAAGCAAGCGGCTCAGAGAGAAGGGAAAGAGAAGAGGCCAGGGCAACCTGCACCCTCCCTCTATCCCTCCGAAGGAGAAGACGCAATACCAGTACCTGTGTTAGGACGACGTCTCGGCCCACCAGCACCAGAGCAAAGCCGATATGACCACCAGGCCTACGAGAGGCAAGGAGAAGATGGGGGGATTGGGGGCAGGGGATGGCTGCAACAGATCAAACGAGAAAGAAGCACAACGAGAGGCCAGGAGATGAGAGGTGGCAAAAAGACACAACACACATGAATCCAACAGATAACGAAGATGAGAAAACAAAAGGAAAACAGAGAGAGATCAGAGGTTAAACAAGTGGTCCGTGGGAGCGGCAGAATGTTTCTCTGTTACCCGGGCCTGGTTCTTCCCACCGGGAGCCTCCAGAAGATGCAAAATGAAATGGGTTTAGCAGCAGCTGAGGTCCCAATCAGGCGATGGCTCCGGCTTTCTGGCTTGTTGTATCCCTCTCATATCTTTGTTAAGCAGGGGTGATCTGCACCTAGACCTCTCCCATAGGTCAGTAACTAAAACGGTGAATCTCTGGCAAAGTAAAGCTGGGCTCTGCAGATGAGTACGATGTAAACTCTGCCTGGGTCACCCTAGGAAGCACTCGTCTCCTGCCCGGCTACATGTCTCTGTTAGCCCCTTGTTCTGGCTGCTTTCCATCAAGTCCCTCAGTGTTGTGGGCTCTGGTCCCTACGATGCCCTAGGAGTGTAATGCTGTGGTAGAGACAAAATGCACTCAAACAAGCTAACAGCGGAGAAGAGCTAGTTCTTTCACTGCAACAATCTTCCAGAGAGAAAGTGAGTTTGCAGGCGGTGACACATTGCCAGTAGAGATGCCTGCAAAAGATACAGGACCCACTGCGCCGAAAGGACACCTTCATATGCTGACGCCAAGAATGTGCTCGACTTCGATGTAAAAAAAAATCAGGTCTGGCATTCAGAAATGTGGCACCCAAGGCCAGGAAATCTACGAGGCTCTGAACCAGAATGTGGTGGAATACGATGGAGTCGAAGAAATACAACACTGAGGGGCTGTGACTGCTCCCGCTCTCAGCTCCCGAAGCCGTGGTCTGCCACAAGCTTGAGAGGGCTGCACGCTGGATCCGAAGCCAGTGCTGCAGACCGAACTGCCAGAAAATCCCAGATAGCCTTAAAGCTTGCTGGACACCCCGCCACAAGAGACTGATTTTCTTCCCCTGCGTTTAGAGAGGCAGAAAGAACCTGGCCTGTGAACTGAGGGCTTATTCGGGAAGGACTCGAACTCCTCAGAGAGCCAGAGCCCCAGTTGGCCTCAACCACAGCAGGAATTCAGCTGGTACGTACTTGGACCAATGTATCGGTTGTTAAAACGCAGACACGCTTTTGTACGGGACATTCCCACCCCAGCCTTTCAAGATCCAGCGACTAAAAGGTTAGGGTCCAGGCTGGTCTCCCCGGACTGATCAATGCCCCTGCTGTACGGATAGAACTATTTTGACTACCACTTCTGATCACCCAGGCCCCCACCCTCATGCCTCATAGAGCCCAGTGGATGATGCCAGCCCCCCACCCACTCCTAATAGCAGCAACAACAAAGGTCAAACTTGACAGGGCACCGTGGAGAAGGACTGAGTGACTGCCGCGGGCTGATGGAAGGCCTCGTTCTGGCAGCCTCCCTCCTGACGTAAGTCACAGGGATACCATGCAAATGAAATCAGGTAGGACTCCAGTGACCCCACCTTGGTTCCCAGCAAAGGTGGCCTTTGCGGGACAGTTCCATGGCATATTGGCCTATGTTTGCCATTTCCCGCAGAGAGACCACTCTCTCCAAACCTGGCTCCATTTCTGCCTTCCCCGAGGGCTATGCCTCAGAGCTCGCTGGCCTCTCCACCCACAGAAGTCCATCCTGGGGCTGGGTCGCCCTGAACACTGAGGCGCCTGAGCCCAAGGGCCCGCTTCCCACTTGATCCAGCCTTTGGCTGCGGTTACCTTTCTGCTCTCGGAAATTTTGAGGGGGTTGTTTTCCTCTGAAGCTTCAGGGGAAGAGTTGTCGTCCTCTTCCTTCTCCTCCTGGTCTTGGGAGTCTTCGAGGCCCTCCTCACCTTCTACGGACTTTATTTCTGTCGGGTCTGGGGGCTCAGAAACTAGTTCATCCCAGGACTCCTTCGATTCCTCTTCGATTTCTTCCTTGTTTTCGTCCTCCGTATCCTCTTTCTTTCCCTCTTTTGTCAGATCATCTAAATCCCTGTGGCTGGCCTTGTAGTACAGCACCACCTCCAGACTCTGTGGGGCGGAGGTGGGGCAGGACAGGGGATGCTGTTACCTGGGAAGATCCGTGCCCTCGAGGCTGTGCTGAACTATCTCAAAAACACTGTGCTTCCCAGCACTGCATCTGGGACCCATGGTCCTCCCTGCAAGCAGTGTGGGGGGCAGTCACGCCCAGGCTCCAGGGGCGATGCGTCTAGCCGGCCATTCGCCACTCCAGATGGCTAGCTGCCAGATCCTCGAGCTCTGCACCTCGACTGCTCTTGCTACCCCCACGTGGCGACTCCTGTTTTGCCCAGTCCTCTTTCACATATGTGCGCACGAGTGCTTGGAATAAATTCCTCTTTTCATCCGTTTGGTCCTTCTCTTGGGCGTGTGACCCGGGAAGAACAGGGGCCCCAGAGAATTGGGCTAGGTTAACTGAAGCAGATGTCCAGCCTAGGGGCTGTGGTCCTTTGGGGCTGTAACTCCAGATACGAGTGGCCTGGATTCCACTCTCCCCTTAACTTCACAGGAAAAGGGGGCACCACTTAGTAGCCAATTGCTACTAAGATGAAACTACTCTAGACACCTTAGAGACCCCAGGAGCTTCTCTACAAACGCCTACCTGGTCAGAATGGTGGCAGAGATGACTTTTCTTCCCAGGATCTCCTCTACCTTTCTGCTTATCTGGCTGCATAGGTCCTACTCACCTTTTCAGACTCACGGCTGCCCTTAGAACTCTGCAGGCTTGCCTTGGACGCCTTTTTATTTTTAACCCCATTGGCGTTCTTGTTCAAGTTCTTACTGCTATTCTTTCCCTCGGTTTCTTTGGCAACAGAAGACCGCTTCTCTTTGAGCTGGCGAAGCTCCTCCTGGCAGCACTGCAGCTGCCCCTCCAGGTGTTCCTGCACTGCCAGGAGCCGCCCCTGCTCATCCATGCTGGCTTGGTACTGCAGCTGCAGCTCCCGCAGCTTGCTCTGGAGTTCTTTGATCTGTTGGTAGTGGAGGGCCAGTTACCCACAGCCGGGCCTATGCGGGACTCCTGGGCCCTGCCTGGGGGTCACTGCCTCAGAAATGTCCCTGCTGGAGCTCACGGGGAAATAGATAATAAAGAAAACACAAAACGGTGGAAAATGATCCTCTAACGCAGTTGTACAGAGAGCTCCTCCGTAACTTGAGGTATCTGATCATTTATATCTAACGTGATGCAAAAAGGATGATTTAAATTACATCTTTACTGTGATCTGTCTGGGGAATAACTAACTATCTGGCTACCCCTTCTGAACCTCAGGGTTTATTCTATAGTGATTTTTGATGGGCACTCTTACTTCACCCAAGCTATTTCTCTCTGTACTAAGTACAATCATCTAAGGAACGGCATCGTACACTCCTGAGAATGTACCTGGGCACTTGCACCTCTTCCTGGAAAAAGAGGCAAGTCCCAACCCTGCCTCCTAGTCTCCAGTTCTCTTTTCTGACTTCTGGCAGCACACCAGGGTCTCCTTGGCAAGTACCAATACGAAGCAACCTAGGCCCACGTGTCTACTGCTCTGAGCCTCTCCCATGTGCACACAGTGACCCCCACTGGACTGTGGACTGCTCTTGGTCAGAGACAATGCCTTCCGTCCCATTGCTAGCGGATGCAGAGTACTCTTCTTGGCATTATGAGAGATCCAAGAGAAGGACACATGGCCCTGTCCTTGAGGGGCTTACAATCTAGTTGAAGACACAAAGACAAATACACACAAAATAACTAAAGAAAATGGATGGGGAAAAAAATACAACTCTACCAGAAGTGCTGTAGGACACAGAGCAAAACAGAGAACAGAAGTGGCATAGGGAAAAAAGAAAAAATTATTCAAAGGGTCCTGATGATCAGCGAATGCCAGTACTGTGGGCACCTGGGAAACGTCCATCAGCAACACAGCAGACGCCGGGCCTCCCGGGATTCAGTCCTTGTTCTGTCCATCTGACCAGGAAGCGAACAGCCGTGCAGAGAGCGGGGCAGTGAGCTCCTGACCCTCTCTCCTCAGCCTCTTTGAATGGCTACGACCTCCTCTGGCTCCAGGGTCTCCCACAAGAAACCCTGCCTCCCTGAAAGCAGTTACCTCGTTCTTGTCGTTTTGGGAGGCAACAGGTTTCCCAAGGCCCTCCATGCACTCCTTGAATTCTTTTTCACAGGCATCCAGCTCTTCCTTCAGCAGCTTCTGTTTGTCCAGCAGCTTCCTCATCCTCTCCTGCAGCAGGTCGTGCTCCTCCTGGCTGAACTGGTACATGGCCTGCACCCCTTGCAGCTTGACCAGCACCTTGGAGACCATTTCCTCAAAGTGCTGTGGAGGGTGGGGGAGTAATGACGGCACCCTGGAATGCACCTGCCCTCCACCCCACTCTCCTTGCTAAGCCCTTCCTTGGGTACAAAACAATGGCCATAGGACCTGAAGCTGCCCAGAGGGATCCTGTATTTCTTCCCATAGCGAGCACCGTGACTGTGCTGATGAAAAGTCCTGCACCCTAGACCTCCATCCAGACAGAAAGCTCTCCAGACTAGATGGGCGGCGTGCCTCCTTTACTTCCAGCAAGCTACCCAGCTCAGCTCTGACCCCACTGCCCACCTTCCTTCTGTGCCCTTCCCCAGTGACTTACGTCTTAATAAGACAAGAACCTTCTTTCCTTGCCTGACCTGTCATCTGCCTGCTTTTACCTCTATATCTTCAGCTTCAGCAGATGCGTCTTCAGTGCTGCTGGTGACATAACTCTTGTAAAAGGTGTCAGAGCTATTGCCACTGCTGCTGATGGTGGTGTGGTGGCTCTTCACACAGGTCTCGCTGGTGGTACTGTAGTAGCTCTTGAGAAAGCTCTCATCGCTGGCCTGGGAGCTCCTGTAACTCTTCTGATAGCTCTCGTTGTCATCAAGGTTGTTATTGTCAGTCTTTTCACAGATCTCACTGCTGTTGGCTGTGCTATTTTTCTTGCTGGACTCGAGGCTCATTTTTATAGACGGGGACTGGGCTTGGAGCAACTGCATTTCTTCCAGGCAGAGCTGCAAGTCAGCCTGTAGCCTCTTCTGCTCCTCCTGGAGCCTCCCCTGCTCCTGCTGCAGTAGTTCCTGCTTAGTCTGGCTGGTCTCGTACAGATCCTGCAGAACCCGTATCTGAGCGACGATCACCTTGGACTGCCGGGAGTGGGTAGGGAGACAGTATCGTTACTGACACCGCGGTCCTCCGAGCTGCACCCTTCCTGGTGCAGACGTCCGAGAGCACACTTTAGAGAACTATACACCTACACTCCAGTCTCACCACAGTCTAGGTCCTCGACTTAGCCTACAGGTAACCGGCATGTGTCAGTTTCTTGATCATTGGGGAAAATCTCCCCAGGGCAGACGCTCCAAGATTTCCAAGCTCTCATTTCTCTTGTTTCTGCATTCAGTTACATCTCTCTTTCCTTGGAGCAGTGCTGAGTGGGCCTCGAGAACACTCTGGTTCCTTATCCTTCCCTCTCCTCAGTCAGGTGTACCCATTATCCTGACCTTTAGACTCAGGCCCCTTCTCTACCCCCAATTCTAAAATCAGCCCTGGCCTTGAATGTGAGCAGACGAAGAATTCCTTCCTCAGAAGATGGGGACTTGGAACCAAGATCTCACTACGAGTTCCTATACCTCCTGCCCCAGCTCTGAATCTGGCCTCTGGGCATGTTTCCCAGGCCCTCTGAGACTGACTTCTTGGCCGCTGATGCCCAGGATGAGATCTGACCGGTTAAGGAAATATTTTATACCTGCTTTAGGTCTCTGTTACCCAGGCTGAGATCTGATGCTCCTGGAATCTGACTAAATCTCGGTTTGGACGCCTGCTATTCCCTGGATCTTCCTGTCCAGGCTAATATCTGAATGGACTGATTTTGCCGAAATTGAAACTATCTATCTATTCCTCCTTACTCCCACTTAGACTTCAGACCAACTTCATCCCCCAAACCCGAAAGACGCGTATGGAAATCTCCACCAGTGTATGGAAATCTCACGGCATGACCCCCTGCTGGTGCCTAACTCCCCTCACATGGCTCTTATTGCTGCCAACGTTCTAACGAAGACAGCGTGGTCGGGACCAAGGTTCCCGCACGCTAGGACCTCTTCTCTTGGAAATAAAGGGTCCCAGATTGGCCTGAGGAAGAACCCCGAAAGGTTACAGATTTTGATCCTTGAAAAGTGTACTTCTCAACCATCAACCAGCTCATGAGAAAAGAATGACACCTTTCGAGTCAGGCCCAAGGAATCCCAGCAAAAACTGAAGCGGGATTATATATCTGGAAAATGAGATGTTGAAGGGACCGAATCAAATGATCAGGTGATTCTAGGCTTTCGGGTCACCCCAGTTCTAAGTGTTCACACGGCTGCAGCTGGGCGTACATGGGGGTGAGGTCTTTGGGCCACATCTAAAGCCACATCTTAACTGAGCCCATGAGCAATCATGGATGGGGCAGGTCAGGGCTTCAGCCTCATCCTTCCTCCTGGCAACACAAGCCTCCCCAAACTTGGACCCTTCCACGCAGCCCCTTTCCCTGCCATGCTGCTGCCCCCAGAAACTTGTCCCTGCCTCTTGCTATGGTTACCTTGTTTTGACCATATCTTGAGGACCTAGGCGATTTGGAACTTTCCAGATTCTCCAACACTTCCCGGAAACGAGAGTCTTTGCAAAGATGCAGTTTTTCGTGCAGCTCTAACTGTTCTTTTATTAACACTTCTTGGTTGTGTACCAGTTTTTCCTGCTCTCCCTGCATGCCTTGGTAGAGCAGCTGCAGTTCACACAGGTCTTGTAACTTTGAAAGGAGGTCCTGACTCTGCGAAGTACAGTGGAAGGAAGGGGGCAGGAACTGTGGCGGCCACATGGAAAGACCTCTGCCTCCTTCCCGCCGGGGGCCCTTCCCTTGGGAGTCTCTGGTTTGGCTCTGCACAGCCCACCTGGGGTGGAGGGAGCCCTGCTGTGGAGGAGACCTGCTAGTAATGAGCAGGTCTCGTCTATATGGATGCATTCGGTAGTTTACAATGTGCTTTCAAGTATATTTTCTCCAGGTGGACTAATTATCTAAATATAAAATGCTGGACAGAGTCTGGAGCATAAAACGTATTTCGAAGTGTACAATCCTAATCAGCTTTCTGGTTTGAGAAGAGTGGTGAAAAAGTAAGGAGTGGTCGGTTAGGAAAAGAAAAAATCTGATCTCCACCCTTTTCTTTTTCCCTAGTCACACGTGGGAAGCCTCTCAAAGCAGTTTCTCCACAGTAAGCTGCCATTCCCTGGCTGTGGTTACCTTCTGCACAAGACCAGATTTGGGTAACGGGAATGTGAGCTCGTGCAGCTCCTCTTGCAGCTGGCCCTGCTCCTCCTGCAGCCTCCTCTGATCTTCCAGGAGCTCGCACTGCTCCATCTGCAGCTTCTCCATCTCCTTCTGGCTGGCCTTGTACTTTTCCTGCAATTCTGTAAGTCTGGACAGCAGCGCATCACACTGGACGGGGCGGAGCATGGAGGGGCGGTTACTCTGCAAGGTGGTTCTCTGCCTGTGCGGCTAGCCTCTAACCTCTTACGCCTGACCAGGGTCTCCCTCCCTGTACCGATCAACCCGAGACGCGCCGTGCGCACCCATCTCACTGAGTGGGGGACGCCAGCAGCCTGCTCGGGATTGCCGTTTGGCTCTGCTCTACATTTCTTTTACCGGGCACTTCGAAGAGCATTCTGAGCGGGAGTGTTATGAACACCTCTCCTTTCTCCCTTCCCGCTTCCCTCTCCTCTGGCCCTTTCCTTTGCTATAAGCCATTTTCCTACCCTGCTGGTCATTCTAGTTCCTTTTATTCCCATTACTCTCAATTTTTTTTTTAGACCTAAGTATGCTCCCTACCAATACGGTCATAATGTCACACTAATTTTTTCCCATTTTTGTTTTCACAATCGTGTTTTAAATCTTTAGAAAAGTAGGCGCTATTGCCGAATTTGGGTTGAGAAGACTAAATCATGCCGTGATTCCCAAACCCCAAATCTTCTCAGACTAATCTCAGTGCTGTTTTGTGACCAGAGAGAAAAAGCTAGCTCTGTACACCAGCATTTTTCCTCTTCCACCGGAAGAGGAGGTGATGAGCAAGGCATGGACCCCCTGGGCCCCTAAATTGAGTGGGAATGGAATGGGGAAAAGGGGAAATGTAAGCCTGGGTGTAGAAAGGCAGGTGGACTGTTAGGGGGCCCAAAATAACCTCCCCACTTCTGTGTCTCCCGAAGGCCTTTCCCTGGGGACACGGCCTGCTGTTGGCTGTGGCAGGAGCTACTGAGTCTTCTGGTAGAATGTGACTTGTTCCACCATTTTTTGAAAATCCTGTGCCTGTTCTCTACCACGCTTTAACACCTTGCCATTTCCTTACTGGTGATCCTGAAAGTGCTCAACACAGAGTAATTGATAATGACTTGCATTTTACACACTATGAAAAATAGAGAAAATGAATAAGGAAGGCTTTATTTATCACTACCAGGATTTATTACTAAAAGGAAGTAAGATAATAGTATTCTGTTCAATTTAAATTGGGTAAAATTCAAGCTTAGAGGACTTAATGACTCTGAAGTCACAGAATAAATCCTGGAAGAGCCTAGGTCCTTCTAATAGCCAATCAGTGTTCTGGGCACAAGACCATGCCATCTGACAAGAGTGTTTGCAATCTGCCTCAGAAAACTGGTACGTGTAGAACTCTTTCTAGTTCTAACAATAAAATTTATATATATGGGCCTATGTGTATGTTCTTCTCCACGAATGACAAGATACCCTACACGTGGAATTATGTGCAAAACCTTCAGGTGTTCAGACTGGATTCAGATGTACTGATCCCGAGCTGTGGCTAGGGTCGAGGTCAATGCAAACTGTTTTAAAGTTAATGGCATGGGACTCTCGCCTCTGTTTCCTGCCTTGCCACACTCAGCTGGGGTTGGATAAGAGCCCATCAAGCTCCTTGGGCGGATGGATGACTTCATCTTTTGCCCTTACCTCCTTTCTCCAGAGGAAGTGCCCAGGAGATCTCACCTCTCTTAATTACAATTACCTTATCAGCACATTTTCCCTTGTCCTCTGTGAGGGACTGGGTGGTCTTGAGCTCCTTCAGCTCCTGCTGGCAGAGCAGGAAGTCCTGCTCCAGCTGATCAAACATGTGCTTCTGATGTTCCAGCTGCTCTTTGCTGCTCTGGTACAGCTGCTTCATCTCCTCAAGCTGGGACTGCATCTCTGTGTTCTGGGGCAGGGAAGGCAGGCCCCGCCATCACCCCAGGAGCCCCAGTGGCTACACTCTCTCCTCTCAGACAGGGGCTAAAGGGATCCTACCCTGTCCCTTCCAGTCCCAATTTCATCCCGTTGGGGGCTCCCCCAGACGCACCTGTCCCTAACAGGCTCTACACAGAGACCTCCTGCGGCTTCCATTTTGGGGATTGGGAAAGAAAAAGGGCTTCTTTTTGATAGGCCCATTTTCAGATTTAAAATCCAAGGAAGCTGAGAGCGTCGTGAGTCTCTGACATACCTTTCTACTAAGCACTTCTTTATCCTCCTCACCAACAGCCACTCCACAGAACTCCTGGCATCCCCACTCCTCCTTTATACCAGTCCTCTCCCAGAAGCTTCTGCCTTGCTACCCTCTCCCTCACTTGAAGCTTCTTTTACCTTCTCCGTGCTCTCTTGGAAGCAGCCTGCGATGTCCTTGAGGCGCTGCACCTCTGCCTCATGGTACTGCAGGTCCTCCCGCAGTTGCTGCTGCACGTCCAGCAGCTTATCCTTCTCACACATGAGGTTCTGGTACTGGAGCTGCAGCTTGTGCAGCCGGCACAGTAACTCCTATGGTGGAGGGGGCTTTGGGCAGTACCTCTGGGATGCTCAAGCCACCCAACTCTCTCTTCTGCCAGAGTCGCTCTCAGACACGGACGGTCTAAGAATTGACTTCTTCCTGCCCTTCATTTACCGGTTGTCCTCTCTCCTCTCATCTAATGTAGTACTCAAGGGTGGCCGGAGTTCCCCTGTGATGCTGCACAGGCGGTGGCTGGAGTCGTTTTAACTCTCTACCCTTATGCACCTTCCCAAAAGCTCTTAGCACCTAAGTCGCCCCTCACCTCTGGTTGCTGTTACCTTCTCACTTTGGCTTTCTACAACTGATGATTTCATGATTTTGAGCTGCCGGAGCTCAGCTTGAAGTTGGAGTTGTGCCTTCAAGAGCTCATGCTGCTCATCCTGGCTAGCATCATACTTTTGCTGCAGGGCACAGAGTCTGGTCTTCAGTTCCTCGTTCTGTGGTGGGGAGGATGTGGGTAGAATGGTTACTCTCAAGACATAGCAGACCAGTTTGGTTCTTTTCCAGATGTAGACATCTTGAGTTGCTCCCACAGGTCTCTGGTATGGTTTCTTCTCTGAGGCAGACACTCAATAATGACTTGCATTTCTAGAATGCAATGCTATGTGACGTCTCCAGTAGACTGTAGCCCTGGTTGCAGGGCAAGAATCAGGAGGGCACAGCCTTACTCTGCGTTCATCCTCCCCTGAGGCAGCGACTCCATGGAGGCCCTTCTGCCCTCCCCAAAGTCCCTTCCCATCAGTGTTTACCTGGGTGGCATTGTGGGAAGTCTGAAACCGAAGCACCTCATTCTGTGCGCACTTGAGCTCCCTCTGCAGCCGCTTCTGCTCCTCCTCACTGGCCAGGCGATGATGCTGTAGCTCTTGCAACTCACAACACAATTCCTTACACTGCGGGGAACAGAATAAGAAGGTGACTTACTACATGTACCACATGCACTCCAAGAACAGGCTTGGGAGAATATTTACATCAGGCAAGCAAGCAAGGCTCCAGAGCACTCTCTCCTGCTATCGTGCAATGCCTCTTTTGTCAGCCCTGTGTCTAAGGAGATGTCTCCCCCACGGGCCAGGAGAGAGACAATGAAAGGGGCCTCTCTCCCCTACCTTGTTCTTCATGTCGTGCATCTGCTCCTCGGCTCCCAGCAGCTGCTGTCGTAACAACTGGGTTTCCGGATCAGGCTCCAGGAAATCCATTTCTGAAGTCTGAGACTCTGCCGACATCATATTCCTTAGTGTTTGGGACTCCAGCAGCCATTTTTCTGTTGCTCTTCGTGTCCTGTAATCCAGAACCCCAGAGCCATGTTTGGGAGAGAGCGCTGCCTGGCATCACCTACCAAGTGTGGTCTCGATGCCTTCATTTTAGGCAAAAGATAGTAAAGAGTCTTCTATTGTGTTTTACCTCTCAAATAAACACCCTAGAAGAGTACAGAAAAAGTGCCAAGCACCTCTGTCTGCAAAGGCTTGTTTGGCTCTGGGAAACCCTATGAGTGTAAGTCCCGTTGAGCTTGAGGCTGGGCCTGATGTCAAGCCAGCTCTAAACTGGAGGCCACTAGACTGAATTGAGACCATGTGGACAACAAAGGAATCACTTCCAATCTACCCTAGAGGAGATCAAACCAGACTCCAATGGCTAGAACAGAAGAAAACTAAACTTTAGCACTCACTCGACTCTAGTTCTAGACAACTGGGTTAGATCCCCAAGCCTGCTTCTAGGCCGTATCTGGATCCTTTGGACACCATGGGAAGGACCAGTTCTCCAGGAGCAGAAGGATGCTCATCAGCCTGGCATCAGCATCTGCCTTCACCAGTTCTACTCAGGGAAAAGCCCAGTCCTACAGAGCCCCAATAGCCTCTTGGCTGTACCTCTCACTCTCCAGATCTGCAAGCTGCCCTGTGAGGCTGCTGTTGCTCTCCTGCAGGGCCCGGTACTCCTCGTTCAGAAAATGGTAGCGTTCCCGCAGTTGTTGCAATTCTTCTGCAGAGGACAAGAAGAGAGAAGTGAGGTCCTAGGGAGGAAGCACTGATAACCAGACCCTAATTTTCCTGCCTAGAAATCTGATAGCAGAAGGCTGAATAGCTCTTCTTTTTCTAAAGACAGAAGAGATACCACAGGCAGAGGCTCAGAAGACAGGGCCCAGAAATTTCCACGCTGCGAAAAGAGCTTCGTCTTCTTTCAAGAGACTGCCCTTCCTTTCATCTTTACAGAAGATTTGACCTGCGTGCCCATATTTAAAACCCCAGTCTACAGCCATGCCACCCTGAATCTCGTGCCTGATCCCGTCTGATCTCGGAAGCTAAGCAGGGTCGGGCCTGGTTAGTACTTGGATGGGAGACCACCTAGGAAGACCAGGTGCAATAGGTGTAAAAAACAAAACAAAACAAAACAAAAACGAGACAGAGTCTTAGGATTTTAGGAGCTTGTGAGGGTTGAATTGTTTGGTTTATTGTATTTAAAGTTTCCACTGAACTGTTTGATTGCCTTCCTATAATACTTTTAGTACAAAAAGCTGAGAGATGTGAGCTCCCAGGTGTTACGCTGCCAGTCCTGGCCTTTCAGAGACAGTCCAGGCATCCTGAATGTCCTTTTACTTCCTTTATTGCCACACCAAAAACATTGGCCTGCACATGGTCAAGAGTTCTTTCTAACGATCTTTTATCTGCCGACAGAAGGGCCCATCCCAACCGGACCCGCATATCATCCTCAGGCATCAGTAGAGATCCGGCTGAAATGCCCCAGCACAAGTCCCTAAGTACCAGGTACCAATACTTTTGAATGCTGCAGTAATACGAACACCCATATGTTTTGTTTCTTCATGATTAAGATTTTTCTTAGAATACTAATTCTACTGACATTTTAAAAATACTAACTTGTTCTAATTAGAACACAAGGCCTATCTTACCTGCTGTCAGCCTCAACGCCCTGAAATTCACTCTTAATGTTTATTCCAATTAGAAGTCCTTGGAATACTGCAAATTACCATAGACGGAAAGAAGGACACTAATCTTTACTAAAAACCAACCATCTGCTAAGCATTAGGTTTGATGGTTTCGGCCTCGGATTCAGTTAGTATGTTAGTGCTTTCAACGTGCGAGGCATTTCATTT
>NW_011888814.1:8475737-8480598 GCF_000151845.1 Pteropus vampyrus | reverse complement strand
ATGCCCTGAAATTCACTCTTAATGTTTATTCCAATTAGAAGTCCTTGGAATACTGCAAATTACCATAGACGGAAAGAAGGACACTAATCTTTACTGAAAACCAACCATCTGCTAAGCATTAGGTTTGATGGTTTCAGCCTCGGATTCAGTTAGTATGTTAGTGCTTTCAACGTGCTAGGCATTTCATTTAATCCCCCAAATAGTTCTGTAAGGTTTTCTTTCCTTTTTTTTAAAAATAAACTTTTTGTTTTAGAATAGTTTTACAGAACAGATTTACAGAAACATTGCAAAGACAGTGCGGAATCCCCTGGGAGAGTTCTCACCTAGTTCCCCCTATTGTTAACATCTGACAGTGGGTACACTTGTTGCAATTAAGGAACCAGCACTGCTACATTACTATTAGTTAAACTCTACACTTTAGTCAGATTTCTCTACATTTTTCCCTAAGGTCCTTTTCGTGTTTCAGGATCTCATCTAATTGTAAAGTTTTATTAACCAGTTTTTACAGATGTGGAAACTGAAGTTCAGAGAGATAATAACAAGACTAAAGTCATCCTGTTAATCAGTGGAGCCGAGATGCTGAACTGAGGGCTGCACAAGTCCCGTCCAAGCCTTTCCCCTGGGCTGGCCGCCCTCTCCTAGCATCGCCAGTCCAAAGGCTCTTCTGAGAGGCTTGTTACAGGTAGAGAAACCTGCAGTTCTTTGGTTTCTTATTGATTTGCCTTTGCTTGACCTGGCCTAATACAGGGCCCCTCCCATTATACCAAGATCATCAATCTAGCCTCAGAATAAAGGCAAACTCTTTGATGTCATGAATCCTAGCAACTACCTGAGAGACTCACTGTCTGAAAGCCGGGCTCTGAGCTTTTGAGTACCTCATGTATTACTAGAAATAACCTCCCTTCCTCTCCAGCTGTCTTGTGCTCTGATCTGTGGCCCCCTAAAGCTTCTACTTTGGGGAGGGCTAAAGGAGCCGATGAATTAGCAGCCCAGGGCTTGGGAACAGGACTGGAGCCTCCCCAGAAAGTGGTCCAGGCAAAGCGCCATGATGCCAGAGCAACAAGAAGAGTTTCCCAAGGTGACTGGCCCCTGTACTCCCATCTCAGAACTGGAGAGCTCCAGTCTTTTCCAGGAAGGCTGTTAGCAGAGTTGAATCAACAAATGACGGATGGCTCTCCGAGAAAGAATTCTCAGGGTACATCTCCAATGGTGCTATTTTTTTCTCGACTATGGATTGGCTGGCTGTGAGACATCTGGCTAAGTTTTTCTCCCTTATAGTCTTGAATTCAACCTGGAGGGTTTTTTTTTTCTAGAGGTTCCCAATTCATGATTTAAGGTTACCTTCCACCATCTTCTTACTCACTATCTCTCTCTGCCTGATTTTACCGACAGAACAGGAGGAGGGCTTGTGCTCACATACCTTGCATCTCAGAGAAATCTGAGAGACTATAACTATTGGATGGGTCCGAGCTCTTCATTTCTATTTCCGCACGGAGGGAGGTGATCTCCATCTCGTACTCTCCCCGAATGCGCTCCATGTCATCGAGCTCGCTCTGCATCCGGCAGAGGTCCTCCTGCAGGGACGCCAAGTCGCTCTCATGTTCAGTCGCAGAATCCTCCGCGGCTTGTCGCAGATTCCGGATCTCAGCCTGGGCCAGATGCAACTCCTGTTCTATTTCCTTAAGTTCGACTTCTTTCTCACGCTCTAACAGGGAAATCTCCTCCCGTAGAGACCGCAGCTCGCCTGCAAATCCCAGAGGTTCGGATGGTCAAGAGGATAAGGGAACTAATTAACCATATTTTAGAAGCACAAAGGTAAAGGTAGACTTAGTTCTCATCTGGAAACTCCTGACAACCTAGTCTCTACGCCATCAGAGAAGAATAGTTTCATCTGGTATGGAATAAAGGGAATATCTCAAAAGGGAACAGAGGGAATCTATGTAGTAAGTTACAGTAGAAAAGTAGATTTTGAGGCTTGACACCGAAAGCGATAACTTAGGCTACTGCAAACAAAAAGTATTAAGTGTTTCTAAGGAATAGCCTGACAATTAAAGACCAAATCTAATTTATAGTATTTTACTGATGCCCTTAGTCTTTCCAAAAATGTCCTGGTTAGAAAAATTTACACAGACTATTCTCATCCATTCAGTCTGGGAGCTTAGAATTATAGAGCCTCAGAGCTCCCATAAACTGCCTGAGGTAAGTAGCGGCCCCAAAACAACGTGTATTTAGAGTTCACAGCTGAAATTCAAATGTAGGTTCATCGCATGATAACCAAACATGGCAAAATAAATGTCAATCGATGAGGGATTTTTTAAATTGATAACAGTTAAGTAGAATATCAGCAGCAATTTAAAAGAAAGTGATAGATCTAGAGAGAAGACCTAAAAAGGTTTCCATAATACACTAACTAGAAATAAAAATGAACTATAAAATTTATAGTCTTATTTTTGCAAAAAAAATATTTATATGCATAATAAACATATGACACAAATATACATAGACATGGAAAAAGATTGGGAAAGATCTATGTGCCAAACCATAAAGAGCAGTTCCTTTTGAGCAGCAAGATAGCATGAGATAGGGACTTTTACACTCCATATGATATATATTGGTGCTGTTTGAATTTTCATAAGCCTATATTTTATAATAGATTTTAATTTACAAAAGATATGTGTCAGAGCTCCCCGTATCCGTGGAGCATCTTAGGGTTTCTGGACATGGGTACCCATTCGGGATCAGGAGAACCTACAAGTGGAGAGTAAAGGGCACTGCTACCAATAGAGAATTCAAAACTGGGACTGCGCATTAGGGAATTAATGAGGATTGGGTTGGGAGGGTCAGGACCTTAACCTTTTGCAGTCACGCTGTCCTTATCCCTTGCCCACCCTAAACTCCTGCTCTTTCTACTCACCCTTCAGATTTCAATTTTCCCTAGCCTGCCACCTCTTCAAAAAACTAAGCAGTCCTCTATTAAATGCTCTCAAAGCACCTTGTAGTTTGCACTGTGTGTATGTGTATGTTTGTGTAAAACATTGGTCTCTCCCTCACTCTGTTATAAGCTTCATGAAGGCAGAGAACATGTCTGTTTTGCTCACCATTATAGCTCCAGGATTTGCCACAGTATCTGCCATAATGCAGCTTGAGAAATATTTGCTGTGCTTATGCATAAATGAGGCAGGGGTTTGGTTTGTCTAGTCAACGAACTTTTACTGAGTACTAACGAATACAGAATTGCATGTTTGGGTATTTTTTAAAAAAATTAGAACAGAACATAGATACTTGAGAATAAATATTTGGGTGTACTACAGATACAAATGCTTAGTTGGCATTTGTATAGGGACAGGGGGAAAAGTCTCCTGCCCTACTTTCCCAAGCTCACCTGTGCATCTTCTGGCGCATCTTTTGCCAGTCTTTTCTTCCCTAGGACCCCAGCTGCCTCTTCTCTTTGGTCTACTCACAAGTATTAATGGATTAACCCTTCTGTGCCAAGCCCAAGCATCTTCCCACTTAGATTCTCTGACTTCCTTCCTATTTGAAAGGAACAAAGTCCTTGTTCTATCCACTACGCCTCTTGGAGCTTGCGGTCTAGAGGGGGAGACACCTATGTCACATTAGGATAAAGGCCCTAGGGCCTGGGGTGAGCTCCTGTGGGGGGCTGACCAATCTCCACTTCCCTAATATGCCCTTGATGTTCGGCTTCAAATCTCCCTTAGGGAGTCTAGCCCTAAAAAAGATGGCATGCTCAGATGCACTGGGAAATGAAGGAAGTTCTCCATCAGCCTAAGGAAGCTCTTAATTAGGAACACAAAGGGCCAGGACCCGCCGTAGGCCGAGGGGCGGGGCTTGCAGGCCCGAGGGAGGGGCTTATCCGGAAGCTGGGCGGGGCGGACCCTGGCTGGGAGTTAGTAGGGCCTGGCCCGGTTCCGAAGAGCTGGCGCCGGTTGACAACGGGGCTGGGTCCGTCGGGGTGAGTCCGAGGGCCCGGGAGTCGGGCTGGGTGGGCAGAGAAGTCGGTTCTCACTTACTGGTTATAGCCTCCATCTCGTCGGCCCCCCGTAAGTGGTCTCCCTGGGGGGCCTCCCTCCGCAGGCCGGTCCGGCCCCGAGGGGCTGTGGCGGCCGGAACGGCCTCGCAACACCAGCTACCTCTGAGGTCGCGCGCGCCCCCTCTTAGCGGAAACCGGCAACGCACGTGCGCAAGGACTATTTTCGCGGGGTGGGGATTGGGGGAGCCTTCACCAGACTTTCAGCCCCCGCTTGGATGAGATCTAATGCTAGAAACAACCCTACTGAGTTGGGAATCGCTCTAGAACTTTATTTTCCCACGTAGTTGGCTACCTGCGTCTTTTAGATCCCCTGACTTCCCTCTTGTCTGAAAGGAAGAATGCCCCTTCTCCAAGCAAAGGCCTTTTTCTGCTATACTGAATCATTTCCTTCATCATACAAACATGATCTAGTGTGTCCTATCTCAAAAAAAAAAAAAAACAAAACAAAACAAAAACTGTCCCTTGACTTTATTTTTTTCCTGCTTTCTTATTTCTCTGCTTCTCTTCAAAATATGACTGCTGGACCTATCTGTACACGCCTCCTTTTCACCTCCTTTCCTCTTCAGTCCCGATCCAGTCAGGCTTCTGTCTTCACTGAAATATGCCAGAGCCCTCCATCTTGCAAAACCCAATGGCCATCGTACCTGACTTAGCAACTTCAGACACAGTAAATCGAGGCATAGTTCCTCCTATCTCAGTCTCTTATTCATTTCTCCTTCTATACTGGACCTTAAAATACTGGAGTAATCCTGGGACTGGACTCTCTTTTTCTCCTCTTCCTGTATCTCTCCATGTGATTTCATGTTCTCCCAT
>NW_011888814.1:8472117-8474822 GCF_000151845.1 Pteropus vampyrus | reverse complement strand
AACTACCCTGTCAAAAATAAACTCCCATCTCACTCCATGTCTATCATATTGTTATATTGTCTTCATAGCTCTTATTGTCACCTGAACTTGTGTTATTTTCCGCCTCTCCCAATTAGAATGTACTCTTCCTTAGGGCAAGGATCTGGTCTGTCCCGTTCATAGTTGGTCTTCCAAGTATACAGGGACTCCGTAAATGGTTGATAAATAAATTTTACAGATGAGGAACCGAGTCTCAGAAAGATAAAAGTGACTTGCCCAAGAGCACAAAGCTTGTTATGTGGCAGAGCTGGGCCCAAGAATATAGGTAATCTGAAGCCAGTGCTCACACTCTTTGCCCCGTGCAATACATCCGCTCCGTTCCTGTCCTCTGCCCTCCCAGCTGCATCGTCTGCTTTTGCATCTACATTTGCTTACATCTTTCCCTCCCTCTCCTCGACCTTTGCATGTTCCTCTCCAGGCCTGCTTCCTGGCCTTCCTTTTTTCTCCATTTATACTTTTTTTTTTTTTGGCTTGATCTCTGTTCTCCCTGGAAAGTCCCTGCTGTTTTCTAGGGCAGCTCCCCTAAACCTTCCGGAAGCCCACAAAAGTGACAAAAGCTGCCTATTTGGTGGTGCAGTGGAATGTGGGACGCCTGCTTTGCTGCTTCCCAGAGACAAAGGGAATGTGGGCATTACAAGAAAGGGATTTGGGGGCCACAAATTCTGGACCTAGGGAGCAAGAGATGCATTCTCATCTGATGCAGACTCCCCTCCAATCACTTCTCACTGGCTCGCTGCTCTTCCCATGGTGCCCTTGGAGGGACAGAAAAAGCAATCTGGTTTGGAATTCAGTCCTGATCACCCACCCCTGGCATTGACCAGGAGAACCAAGGAAAAGGGATGCATGTGTGAAGGGAGGCAGCTGAAGGAGAGAAAAAGAGGAGAGTTAACCACAGATAGAAGGGGCGAAATAGGAGGGCAAGAAAGGGAAGGGGAAGACAGAAGAGCCAGGCAGAGACGCAAAAAGAAGGGAAATTAGGAGGAGAGTGGAGAGACAAGGAGAAAGGGCGAGAATGGAAGAGAAAAAAGAGGAGAAAGTACTGAATTGGATTATGTTTGTCTGCTTTGCTGCAGCCAAACCCTCAGGACAGAAGTATTTGGATGGCCACTGCCTCTCCAGCCTCAGGGCTAGGAATTACCTTGAAGTTGCTGGATCTGCTTGGTGAACACCTCTGCCTGCTGGGCGCTGGCCAGCCGTTCATCCTCCAGGAGCCCTGCAGTTAGAGGGAGAGATGGCACCGGGGATCCAGTGAGCACAGAGCCTTTGGGCCCAGGCCCTCTGGCCTTTTCATGGACACTCACCCTGCAGCTCCAGAGAGTCATCTTCATGCTGCCCTGCCAGTTCCCGGGTCTCCTCCAGCTCTGCCACCAGCTGTAGCACCTGAGCCCTCAGCTCCTCCAGCTCCGTCTCTGTGAGGCTCAGGCCCCGGTGCTTGCCGACCGACAGGGAGCCCATGCTGCCACCTTTCTGCACTTGATCTTCCTCTTCTTCCACCTCCTCTTCCTCTTCTTCCTCCTCCTCTTCCTCCTCATAGAGAGCTGGGAGTAACACTTCCCCTAGGACAGATACCCATCGCACCAGGAGTCAGAACCAACTTCCTTTCCACAGTCCTGCAAGGGCCCTCAAACTCACTGTCTCAGGACTGGTATAATAGTGCCACCTGGTGTCCTTCGAGGAGCCCCTGGGCAGGACCTGCACTCATGAGTCCTCAGATGTGGTGGTCACAGTTGGAGGTGGCCCATTCCCCTCCCAGGCCCTTTGTGGACCAGTACTGCACCTGGTGGCCTCCTATTACTGCCTTGCGCTTGGGCCAACCCAGCAGCTGGGGGCTGGCTCAGCCACGTGACGCTTGCATAAGGATTCCTGCTTCTTCCAGTTCTGGTCTCTGCGTAGTGGGACAAGTAGTCAAGAAAGGATTCAGACACTGGACGTGTCTTTAGGCCAAATGAGGCAAGAGTTACAGTTTGGGGCTTTGTAGAAAGTTAAAAAACTATCTAGGTGGCTTGTGAGAAATTAGTCTTTCCATAATAAGAAACCATTGCCTGTCAGTAGGAAGAGAAAGAAAACACCTAAATGGAGTGATTCTAAATGTTTTACTGAATCTGGGGGGCTCTTTCAAATGCGCTCTATCAAATAGCTTTTTTAAAACTTTCTACAACATCCACCTCTCTTTTCTCTGCTGAGTGTGTGTGTTGGGGAGACAATGTCCACCTCTCTTTTCTCCACTGAGTGTGTGTGTTGAGGAGATGGTTCCTCTCCCCTCCCTGAATGTTATGAGGCCACTCCCCCTGCTGACCACACAGGGGGAAGTCTGAGGTACCTGTGTGTAAAAGCAGGCCTGCCATTTTAATGTATTAAAAAAATGGAATGTGCCAGTCCCCAGCCCCTGGTTGGTAAGCATCCCCTCCTTTGCTGCAATGCAGTTCCTCTAAATAGCAAAACTCTCGTCTAGATGGTGATCGTTTGTTTTGAAATTCTGAATCCCTGATCGTTCTCTAATAACAGCAGCCTAAGGTTCATCTGGGACCCTATGCATCATCTGTACCCCCTTGAGAGAGCAGGGTTGCCCACCCTGAGTATGCACAGGGACCTGGGGACGCTTCGTAGGAAGTCCTAGAAAATGGATCAGCATCCTTTCAGGGGCCTGGTGTTGGCAGCAACTACCA
>NW_011888814.1:8469871-8472067 GCF_000151845.1 Pteropus vampyrus | reverse complement strand
TTACCTTGAAGTTGCTGGATCTGCTTGGTGAACACCTCTGCCTGCTGGGCGCTGGCCAGCCGTTCATCCTCCAGGAGCCCTGCAGTTAGAGGGAGAGATGGCACCGGGGATCCAGTGAGCACAGAGCCTTTGGGCCCAGGCCCTCTGGCCTTTTCATGGACACTCACCCTGCAGCTCCAGAGAGTCATCTTCATGCTGCCCTGCCAGTTCCCGGGTCTCCTCCAGCTCTGCCACCAGCTGTAGCACCTGAGCCCTCAGCTCCTCCAGCTCCGTCTCTGTGAGGCTCAGGCCCCGGTGCTTGCCGACCGACAGGGAGCCCATGCTGCCACCTTTCTGCACTTGATCTTCCTCTTCTTCCACCTCCTCTTCCTCTTCTTCCTCCTCCTCTTCCTCCTCATAGAGAGCTGGGAGTAACACTTCCCCTAGGACAGATACCCATCGCACCAGGAGTCAGAACCAACTTCCTTTCCACAGTCCTGCAAGGGCCCTCAAACTCACTGTCTCAGGACTGGTATAATAGTGCCACCTGGTGTCCTTCGAGGAGCCCCTGGGCAGGACCTGCACTCATGAGTCCTCAGATGTGGTGGTCACAGTTGGAGGTGGCCCATTCCCCTCCCAGGCCCTTTGTGGACCAGTACTGCACCTGGTGGCCTCCTATTACTGCCTTGCGCTTGGGCCAACCCAGCAGCTGGGGGCTGGCTCAGCCACGTGACGCTTGCATAAGGATTCCTGCTTCTTCCAGTTCTGGTCTCTGCGTAGTGGGACAAGTAGTCAAGAAAGGATTCAGACACTGGACGTGTCTTTAGGCCAAATGAGGCAAGAGTTACAGTTTGGGGCTTTGTAGAAAGTTAAAAAACTATCTAGGTGGCTTGTGAGAAATTAGTCTTTCCATAATAAGAAACCATTGCCTGTCAGTAGGAAGAGAAAGAAAACACCTAAATGGAGTGATTCTAAATGTTTTACTGAATCTGGGGGGCTCTTTCAAATGCGCTCTATCAAATAGCTTTTTTAAAACTTTCTACAACATCCACCTCTCTTTTCTCTGCTGAGTGTGTGTGTTGGGGAGACAATGTCCACCTCTCTTTTCTCCACTGAGTGTGTGTGTTGAGGAGATGGTTCCTCTCCCCTCCCTGAATGTTATGAGGCCACTACCCCTGCTGACCACACTGGGGGAAGTCTGAGGTACCTGTGTGTAAAAGCAGGCCTGCCATTTTAATGTATTAAAAAAATGGAATGTGCTAGTCCCCAGCCCCTGGTTGGTAAGCATCCCCTCCTTTGCTGCAATGCAGTTCCTCTAAATAGCAAAACTCTCGTCTAGATGGTGATCATTTGTTTTGAAATTCTGAATCCCTGGTCGTTCTCTAATAACAGCA
The DNA here is from genome assembly GCF_000151845.1 of Pteropus vampyrus. Lineage (NCBI taxonomy): Eukaryota > Metazoa > Chordata > Mammalia > Chiroptera > Pteropodidae > Pteropus > Pteropus vampyrus. Next base: position 8,470,694 of record NW_011888814.1, on the reverse strand, counting down.
GCCTAAGGTTCATCTGGGACCCTATGCATCATCTGTACCCCCTTGAGAGAGCTGGGTTGCCCACCCTGAGTATGCACAGGGACCTGGGGACGCTTCGTAGGAAGTCCTAGAAAATGGATCAGCATCCTTTCAGGGGCCTGGTGTTGGCAGCAACTACCAGGTCGCATGGGTGTGATGGAGACACGAGTGTTGAGAGGTTGGCCCTCTCACCTGCCCCTCTCCCGGGCAGTCTCTTTCAGGCAGTAGCTATCCTAGAGAACCAAAGCCACAAGGCTTGTACATGTAGTTAGTGATGGTGGAACCAGAAAGACAATTCACATGCTCATTTCCCTGCTTTTCAAAATAAGAGACAGCTTGGGATCTGGGTCGGCAGGCAGTGAGAACAAACCCCCTGCTGAAAGGCTGCTTCAAAGCTCTGTCCAACCAGGCCTCTTTCTCTGGCAGCTCCCCTGGGACACACAACCTGGTTAGCTGGTGATTAGGGCCTCAGAACCTCCCAGAACCTCCCTCAAAGCCTGAGCCTTGAGGAGGGGCGGAGGGAGCTCCGATGAACTGGGGAAAGGGCAGTATCCTGGCCCAGAGTGCTGGGGATCAGGAGGGGGAGGGAAAAGGGAAGGGAAACTGGGCAATGGGGAGAGAAAGAAAGCTCTCTGGGAAAACTCACCCTCCATAGCTTGCATCCCCCGCCGCTCCAAGGACCCCCAGCGTTGGCCTTTCTTCCTCTCACAGCCCTCAGACACCTCGTAGGAACCTAAAGTGGTCACTGTGGGTCCTGCCCGCAGAAAGAGAGGAGGGATTGTGGGATGCTAGGGGGCGGCTTGGG
>NW_011888814.1:8463979-8465447 GCF_000151845.1 Pteropus vampyrus | reverse complement strand
GCAGGGTTGGGGGGGAGGGGGCGGGCCGAGGGGGCGGGGCCTGTCCCTGCCACCTGACACCGTCCCCGCCTGCCGTCCGCCGCCGCCCGGAAGCCCTCCCTGCACTGGTACCCAGTGCTGACTGGCGGGCGCGGGCAGGGCGAGGGAGCTGGGCCCAGGACACGTCTATGGCCGCTTCGAGGGAGAGGGGCAAGCTGACCCAAGCTAGTGGGGGCTTGAGGGAGCAACAAGCTCCCAGGGCTCCAAAGGGCTAGAAGGCATGATCTTTGCCCCAAGAGGGAGCAACGAGATCTCCTGGTCTGGCAGTGGGTCCTTACCGGAGTCAGCTACGCGCGGGGACCCCTTTGCGCCATGTGTCAGGGCCCGGCCCCGCTCAGTGGTGGGGATGGACAAGGACAAGGATAGACAAATCCTAGCGGCCTGTTCGCTCCGAACGCGCAGACACACTCACGACACGCAGGCCGGCGCCCCCACCTGCACTGTCAACGCGGACCCGCTCCCGCCTGCCCCAGCCTGGAGCGGTGGCCCGTCGCGCCCCACAGCTGCCTGAGGGCTGGAGTAGGGAAGTTGAGGCCCACATTCGTGAAACACCGGGTCTTGATCTCTCTGCTTTCCCCGCGCCTCCACCAAGCCAGAACCAGGGCCCCTCTTAGGATGGCCGGCTCCGTGCCCCCATGCAGCCTTCGCTGCCGGAAGACCTCCTCTCAACACCGCCCGGCCTTGCCACCTGGCCCCACACCCCGTGGGCTGCAAGCCACGACCCCCGACCCTGCCCATGTAGCTGGCTCAGAGTGGGGCACTGCTGACTTTCACTCTCGTAGAAAGGAGATGTGGAAGCCCAGAGGGCTTATTTCACTTATTCAATCATTCAAGGAACATCCTTTCAAGGACCGTCTACCAGTCGCCCAAGGTACTTGTTCTCACATCTCTGCAGGTCTCATCCAGGAAAGAATGGGTACACACTGGGGAACTGGGGCGTCCCAGCACAGCCAGAAAAGTACTAGGATATTCCTAAGCCAGGTATACACACCGTTCCCTCTCCTGATATCCACTCACAGGTCATGGGCATCTATTGTCTATGCTCACCCACACAGGCTCCTAAGTTCAGGGAGCCTTCCTTAATCCTCAGGAAAAAAGTCCTTTGCCTGAATATCCCCTACTTCTCCTTCAAGCCCGCTATCAGGAATCACCTCTGGGCAGCTTCCCCTAATGTCCCACCCTACCCCACTAAATGTCCCTGCTGTGCTCCACCCTGTCCTCCTTCCTTCTAAGGCAGTGCCCGTCACTCTGTGTCGTCGAGGTCAGGTGTTTACTCTTCTGTCTGCCCAATTTCCTGAAGGTTGGGAAGTATCTTAGTCATTTTTATATCTCCAGCATGTGACAAAGTACCTGACACAGAATAAATTAGTCAAGATAAATCTCCCAGCTATGCAGTTAATACTGTCTTATCATTTAACATATGATTTCA
>NW_011888814.1:8460113-8463805 GCF_000151845.1 Pteropus vampyrus | reverse complement strand
TTTAGGGGGATGATCTGAATTAATCCTCATAATCCCTGGACTCAGCCTCTCTCCTAATCCTAACCCCGTAGATTATCCTCTCTGAGGACTGATGCAGCCATTTATCTCTCTTTACCCTTATTTCTAAATGCCCAGAACCTTTCATTAAGAAGAAAAAAAATACAAATCTTTTAAACATGCAGAAAAGTACAACACAGAGAATAACATAATAAACATCCATGCACACACATGGCTGAAATCCAACAACCGTTTGTATCTTGCCACATTTGATTCAAAGATAGCCTTTCTATTTATGGTTTTACAATTTTACTCTATGTGTATGTATCCACAAACAATACAGAACAATGATCTGTGTTCTTAAAATATATCTAAATGGTATTATGTTGTATACATTCTTATGCAAACCTTTTTTCTCAACTTTTTTTTTCTCATTTATCCACATTGTTTCATGTTTTGTGAATTTTAACTGCTGAATGCTATTTTCTTGTTTGAATATACTATAATTTATCCATTCTTCTGCTAATGGGCATTTATGATGTTTCCATTTTTCTCTATTACAAACAATATATGCCAAGTGCCTCCTTGGCATATATGTAAACAACTCTCTAAGGAAGATACTTAGAAGTAGAATTTCTGGGTCATAGAATGTGTGCTTAACTTTACTAATTAAACTTTACTAGTTATGGCCAAATTGCTCTACAGAGCAGTTGGACCAATTTACACTCTACTAACAGTGCCTTTCAATGCTTGCTTAGATTCACTAACATATTTGTAAATTTCTCTGCTCACCATTTCTTCTTGCAGTTTATTTCTTCCTTCTCGTAAAATATACATTCTTTGGTGGCATTTCAGTGAAAGTCTTTGGTAAACAGTCTTTGTCTTAAAATGTCCTTATTTTATAATATTTAAATGTCAATTTAGTGGGAATAGAATTTTAGGTTGACAGTTTTCTCTTGGTCTTTTGAAGATATTCCATTTTTTTTCTATAAAATTTTGTTGCTATTAAAAAGTCAGCTGCCAATATAATTCTTATTTTTGTAGGGAAAAAAGACCTTTTTTTTTTCTGGTTGCTTTTAAGACTTTTCTCTTTCTCTTCAGTATTCTGTAGTTTCACCACAATGTGTTTATAAGCTCAGGACTCTTCAACCTGAAGACTGTGTCTTTCTTCTATTTTGAAAAATTCTCAACCATTATCTATTACATTTGCCTCATTCTCTCATTCTCTCTCTTTCAGAAACTCTTATTACATACACACACATATGTTTTTAAATTATTCTTTCATATTTTCTATTTCATCACTTTCCCCTTTCTTCCCATATTTCAAATGGTTTCATTAACTCTATCTTCCAAGTCACTAATTCTCTTTTCAGCAGGCTCTAGTCTACTGTTTAATGCATCATTGAGTTTTTAATTTCAGTGGTATGTCTTTCATTTCTTAATGTTTTATCTTTCGCCCTGAATAAGCTGCTTTTTTTCATAGTACAATATTTTATTGTGGTTTATTTTATGGTTACTTTTCTTGTCTTTAATCTTTAATGCTTTTAAGTATACTTATTTTACAATATTTTTCATATAGTTCTATTACGTACAGTTCTTGGAATATTAATTCTCCTGTTGGCTGTGTATGCTGACTCTTCTGTATGGTAGATTGTTTCCTTATTGTGAGCTCTTCTTCAGCAGGTGTTTTTTTTGTTTGTATGTCTGTTTTGTTTTGTTTTGTTTTGTTTTTGCTTGTTTAGCGAGAATCCCATATGCTATGGGTTATGAAAACATTCTTACACAGCTCTTTCTTGCTTCTATGGGGGCTGTGTGATATTCCTAGGGATTTCAAGAGTCTTAAGCCAGGTTTATACTTACTTTCTTTGCTTGAGTATTAGCATCATGCAGATAACATAGATCCAGATGCAGTACAAGCATTTGCTCAGACTTGGGACTTCAATCTTTCAGGGTTGACTTGTATTACTTTCCCTGTTCTTTGTTTCCCTGGACTGGTATGTGTTGTTTTTAGTCTACTTTCCATGGACAAAGTAGACCTCTGATGCTTTGAGCTTTATTCAGGGGCTACAGATCCAGCTTCTTGTCTCTTGTGGGCTGAAGCCACATATAACCAGAGGCATTAAAATACAGCTCTGGGCATATATCTGTGTCTGAAACTCACTATGGGCCATTGTGGTAGCCTTCTCTTATTTTTTTATTTGGCTTTGTATTCCTTCTTTGATTCTGATATCTGGGAATTTTTTTTTCTTTTTTTAAATAAATTTTGCAATTGTCCATATATTTTTATTTTCCTCTCTTTAATTCTCCCTCCAAGACCCGTCACTTCCACCTCTGACCTATGGATGTTGTCATTTCCCCTTAAGAATTGTTTCTCTGAAGGTGGGGCGTCTCCTCCCATGTGCTCACGGCATGCACCTGGGGCCTGGCACCCCCGGTGCACTCACACCCAGGGTATGGTCCGTGGCTCCACCTGGGGCGTCATATTTTTAAATTCTATTTTATGCAACATTTTTCTTTGTCCTTTTTAAAATAAATTTATTTATTTAAATTAGTTTCAAGTATACAGTACATTGGTTAGACATCTATATTGTTCACAAAACAATCCCTCCCTCCTCTGGCCCTCCATTTAGCCATTGTATTACTGCTAACTGCATTCCCTCTGCCGTGCTCCCCATCCTCGTGTCCAACTATCAACTACTAATTTTTACTTCTTTAACCCTTCACCCCATTCTCCCAGCTCCCCAAACCCCCTCCCCTCTGTCCGTCAGTCACCAAATTGCCCGCTATATTTGTGAGTCTGTTTTTGATTAGTTTGTTCTTTTTGTTCCTTAGATACCTCATGTAAGTGAAATCATATGGTATTTATCTTTCTCTATCTGACTTATTTCACTCAGCATAATAATCTCTAGGTCCATCCATGTCATTGCAAATGGTAGGATTTCATTTTTTTTAAAGGCTGAGTAATATTCCATTGTATATATGAACCATAATTTTTTTATCCAATCATCTGTTGTTGGGCATTTAGGTTGCTTCCATATCTTGGCTATTGTAAATTGTGCTGCTATGAATATTGGAGTGCATAGATCTTTACAAATTATCGTTTTGGTTTTCTTTGGGTAAGTACCCAGAAATGCAATTGCTGGGTCAAAAGGTATATTTATTTTTAATTTTTTGAGAAACCTCCATACTGTTTTCCATAGCAACTGTACCAATTTGCAATCCCACCAACAATGTATGAAGGTTCCCTTTTCTCCGCATCCTTGTGAACACTTGCTGTTTTTTGATTTATTGATGATAGCCATTCTGACAGGTGTGAGGTGATATCTCATTGTAGTTTTAATTTGCATTTCTTTGATGATTAGCGAACTTGAGCATCTTTTCATATGTCTGTTAGCCATCTGTATTTCCTTTTTGGAGAAGTATCTGTTCAGGTCTTCTGCCCATTTTTTAACTGGATTTTGTTGTTGTTGTTGTTGAGTTGTATAAGTTCTTTATAAATTTTGGATATTAACCCTTTATGAGAAGTATCACTTGCGAATATCTTCTCCCAGTCGGTTGCCTTTTTGTTTTTGATGGTTTCCTTTGCTGTACAAAACCTTTTTAGTTTGATGTAGTCCCATCTGTTTATTTTTTCTTTTGTTTCCCTTGCCTGAGGAGATACATCTGTAAAAAAATTCCTGTTAGTAATATCAGAG
>NW_011888814.1:8456681-8457950 GCF_000151845.1 Pteropus vampyrus | reverse complement strand
AGCTTGTCTTTTCTTGACCTCCTTATCACTGCTGTTCATCTGAGTCCCTCTGAGAGGCTCTTTGTGCCAAACACAATGCAACCTTTAGCTCTAAGTTTCTTGGGTTCAGCTCCTGATGCTATGCCAGTCTCTTCCTCCTACTTTGTTTGGCCTTAGTGGAAGTAATGGGGTATACACAGACCACAGGCTAATGGGGAGACTGACTGACTGGCATTTTATCTTCAGAGTCCTTTATTTACTCACTACTACGCCATCTCTTTGCTTCTACTCTAGAAAGGGCAAACAGTGAATACGTGTGTCAGGGGACAGAAGAAAAATCCAGCAAAAAGCAGGGCTCGTCCGGGATTTGAACCCGGGACCTCTCGCACCCTAAGCGAGAATCATACCCCTAGACCAACGAGCCAGTCATAACACACTTTTACTGTATGTGCCTTCTCTGCCACATCCACATCAGTTTCAGCTGTAGTTTGTGGTTTCTACAGGCGGCCTCTCCTTCCATACTGGCTCCCAGCCCAGGCCTGCTGCACTCCCTAGGCCTCGCCCCTGGGCTCTCTCCTGCTCCTCCCCAGTTCCAGGCAGGGCCCCTTCCTTCTCCTAACCTGCCAGTTCTCCCCCTAGGGGTACCCTGGAGTTTCTGGGGGTGCTGCCGGGTAGGGGCGGAGAAGAAGCCAGGCTCCAGCGGAAGCTGTCTGACATCTGCACCCAGTGAAGAACCATACTATTTTCTTACCTCATCATGATCACGCCACCAGAAAAAATCCTCCGGAAAAAGCCATCGACCTCCTAGGTGTGGACTTAGCAGGCTGTCCCAGATCACCTTCACTAGGTGACATTTGCTAAGTTACTCAGTTTCTTCATCTGTCAGTTGAGGAAGTAATACCTGCCTTGTTGGCCTTACAGGGTAATTCGAGGATCTGGTGAGACAATGTCTGTGAAAGCATTCTGCAAACTGTAAAGTGCTATACGAGGAAAAGGGGTTATTATGATGGCAATATGATGGCGGGGTGCGGGGAGGAATACACAATAGGAAAGCTGCCATGTAATGCTTACTATGGGCTGGGCAGTGTGCTCTGTGCTTTACAGAGCTTAATTAACCTTATAAAAAACCTTGTGAGATGGGTGTCATCCCCACTGTAAAGAAAGAAAACTTAACTAAATTCAGCTTATAAGAAGAATTTTTATCTGACTCCAAAGCCTGTTTTAAATGCAGTGCACACTGCTACCAAGATTTCTAGAAAACCAGAGATGGGAACAAATCCTGTAAATATC
>NW_011888814.1:8451226-8453976 GCF_000151845.1 Pteropus vampyrus | reverse complement strand
GGCTTATAAATAAAAGCACACTCAAGGCGTCATTCCATTACCTCAGCAGACATTCCCTAAATTGTTCCTCTTGGTGGGTACGCCAGGGAGTGAGGTCGCTCCCAATGAGGGCTCCTAGGGGGATTTTGCCGAGAATGTTTCAGGGCTGAGGCTGGATTTGGGTCCCAGCCAGTGCTTCACTCTGGAGGTGCTGTTGGAATTTGAGGCAGGATTATTCTTCTTTGTGTGTCCTGTGTGGAGCAGATTCTTCCTCACTAAATACCAGTAATCCCTCCTCTGCTATTCCGTCAGCCATACTCTCCTCCCCACACCCCTTCCAGATGTCACCAGGATGGTGGGTATCAGGGGAGAGGAGTGGACATCCACTGGCACCTACCGTGCATTTTTTTTCCAGGCTAGAATCACTGTGGCTGGCCTTCCTCTAGGCGGTAGGCCTTCAGGCCTGCAAAGACTCATTTGTCTTTGTGTTTAAAAAGCCACAGATGGCATTCTCTGGAGAGAATTGTGGGTCTGCTTCTGAGACTTTCCTCCCAGGCATGACGGTGGCTTTTAGGCAACTCCTTGGATGATTTATCATTTTCACAAGAGCATATCGACCTTTCCCTTATCACATCTCTTACACGGAGAGCCTTACGGGCCAGTATTTAACAGACAGCATTGTCATAACATACTATCTCAAGCTCACTGTCAGCACTCAATAACATAGACAATGAAGAGATTGAAATTGTTAAAGATTTTGCTTACCTTCATTCGGTCATCAATTCAAATGGAGACTACAGCCAAGAAATCGAGAGAAGGCTGAGACTCGGAAAGGCAGCAATGAAAGAATTAGGAAAGATCATCAAGAGCAAAGATGTGTCATTAGAGACCAAGGCTAAGGTCATGCACACCCTTATATTCCCAATTACCATGTCTGGATGTGAAAGTTGCACCGTGAAGAAGGTTGATAGGGAAAAAAATGGATTCATTTGAAATACGGTGTTGGAGGAGGGCTCTATGGATACCCTGGACCGCCAGAAAGTGGTGTTCTAGAGCAAATTAAGCCTGAAGCATCGCTGGAGGCAAAAATGACAACACTGAAGCTGTCCTACTTTGGGTACATCATGAAAAGGCAGGGTTCTTTGGAAAAGGCAGTAATGCTGAGAAAAATAAAAGGCAGCAGGAAAAGAGGAGGACCAAATAGGAGATGGATTGACTCCATAAAAGAAGCCATAGGCATAGATCTACAGGAGCTGAGCAGGGCTGCTGAGGACATGGTGGACATCACTCTTTCATAGAGTTGTCAGGAGTCAGGGGTGACTCAATGGCACATAACACAGACACATCAAAAACACAGCGAAAAGTGAACACTGGTTGCCTCCGGAGAGGGGAATTGGGTGGCTGGGAAAGAAACTTATTTTTTACTGTATGTTCATTTGTACTTAAAAAATTTGACCTCTGGGCCACTCAAAAACAGAAATTAAATTATATAAAAAGAAACTAAGTAGAGAGAAGCAATGATTAGAGACGACAGGGGCAAATGCATTTCAAGTCTCCAGAGAGCTGAAATGTCCATCGGATCAGAGCAGCCCAGCAGAGCTCTCATCCCGATGGTTCTGGTTTATGTCCAGTGCCAAACTGTATTGAGTCCCTATTGAGGACTGATAGTAGTAGATCCAATCTTGTGAAACTGGTTGTGTCTACTCGGGAAAGTTGTTGAGGACCTTGTTTATTATATCACATCAATGTCTCCTTTGTGAAGTCCCTGGGGATGCATTATTTAAGTTTGTCAGAATCCCATGAACCTGATGCTTTCTGGACACTGAGTTATGTAAATGATTAGCTGCTAGAAAGCACAAATGTGTGGTCCATACGCAGTGACCTCACAGGGCGGTCGTTTCAGTTTCATTCCCAACTCTTAAACTCTACTGTCCTTCTTCTTCTTTTGCTCCTGCATTGGATACATGATTTCCTGTTGTGCCCTCGACATTTCTGCAAGCCTTCCTTAAACTATTTCTGGAAAAGATAGGGGCTTAAACGAATGAACTCCTAGAAAATAGGAGGGAAAAATCCCAACACTCTTCAGAAAATATCCTCTTTTTCTAGGACTTGTCTTTTTTTTCTGGGCAATGAAAAAATTGTTCCTCTTGGCTGTTTTCTCTTGACTTTTCCATTCAGTCTGGGCATTTATAAGTTTAAATCTAAATCAATGGTTCTCAACTAGAGGTGAGGAGAGCAGGGGGTGATTCTGCCTCTCAGGGGACTTTTGTGTCTGGAGTCATTTTTAGTTATCATGACTGCAGTGATGCTGCTGCTGTTGGCATCTAGTGGGCAGAGGCCAGAGATGCTGTTAAGCATCCTACAAGGCACAAGACAGCCCCCTACACACACACACACTGCCAACGAAGAATCGTCTGACCCACTATGTCAATAGTGCCGAGGTTGAGAAACCCTGGTCTAAATATACCTAACATGATCTTCTATAAAGCCTTAGTGTATTATCATGTTCCTAAATTAATAAAGTGACTTTAAATCAGAAAAGGGTACTATATGTATTAAATGTACTTAAAATGTCTCCTGTTTTTATACCATTCCCTCCTCCTTTACCCCATGTTTTCCTCCCTTACTCCATGGTTTCAGTGACTGGAAATTTTTTGTCCTTTGCTTAGATGCCAATGAGACTGTATGCTTGGGGTAAGGCTCTTTTTGGCCTAGCCCTCCAGGGGACATCTGCCCCCTTAGCTGGAGCTGGATCACCCCTGACTTGGGCC
>NW_011888814.1:8445683-8447936 GCF_000151845.1 Pteropus vampyrus | reverse complement strand
CTTAAGGGGAAATGGCAACATCCATAGGTCAGGAGTGGAAGTGGGGAGGGGGAATTAAAGAAGGGAAAAAAGATTAAAAGAAAAACAAAAAACATTGCCTTCAGGAGTGGCCTCCGGTCCTGGCCCTAAGGGCCTGTCCAGGACGCAGAATGCGCTGACTCAGGCGATTAGCGGAAGCCAAGTGGCTGTGTGATTCCTGGACCCTTAACTAGGTCTCATCAGGAATCTTACCTGTGGGTGAGTGCGTGGGGTGTGTGCATGCGTACGTGCATGTAGAAATGGCTGACAAGTCTCCATCTAGACTTTCTAGCTCAGGATTCAAGGGATACACAGGTTAGTCCTAAGGTGTGGCCTATTGGGTGTTTCAAACAGAAAGTCTGAAGTGTTTGCTCAGCTTCTTTAACTTGGTGGGAATTAAACTCTTTCTCTGCCGCAGTGGGTAGCAGCCCAAATTTCTGCTCAGCTTTCAGACCTCCAGCTCTTGCCTTCTGCTGGGCTCCTTGGAGATTCCTCCCTGAATAGCTCAGCAGCCGGCCTAGGATTTGAGGGGAGTTTATATGCAGATTTGAAGGATTCCCCTTCTGAGGCCCCCTCCTTCATCCCAGGAAGCCCGCCTTCAATTTTCAGCTGCTCTGGAGTCCCAGACTCTGTCCTCTGACTCTTCAAGCCAATAAAGGCTGAGGTATTCTTGAGTTCCAGCTGTCCCTCGTCATTTAGACTGAAGCACGCCCTCAGGAAAAAATCCATTTAAATATAGATGGTCCCTTTCATTTAAAGGTTGAGTCTTTTCAGTTTCTGCATGCTTTGGGGGTACTTCTTAGTGCTTTCAAGTAGTTATTTTTCATATTTTGTTCAGAGTTTACAATTTTTACCTATAGGAGGATTCACTTGATATGTACTACGCTGCCATTACTGGGCTACCACTTCACTTTCAACTTTTCTATATTTAAAGTGTGTCACTTTTACCTATATATTTATAGACAGCTGAGGTGGGGAAGAAGATACAGTCATACGGGTGAAGGGCAGTGTGGAGAGTAAGTGCAGGTGGAGCTTACAGCAGAGCTGGCATCTCCGGGGTGGTCTGCACGAAAGGGGCCTTGGCAAGTCAGGCCGCGAAGTCTGGCTGGAGGAAGACTGTGGCAGCCTGGACACTGCTGAGCTAAGGGGAGGGACAGGCATGAACATGGTGTGAAGGGGACAGTGAGCAAACCAACTTTATCCTGGCTCGGGGAGGTCTGAGCAGGAAAGGTACACTTTCTGGGCAGACTCAACATGAAGAAACAGAGGCAGCCTGGGATGCCCTCGACCGCTAGGCATTGCCAAGTTGCCCTGTACTCTTCCGTGAAGGTTGTTTACTAAGGTGCTCCCAGAGCACTCCCCATTTCCTGTCCCTTCCTGTAGTCTGAGGCTGATTCCCAGGCTGGCTGAGAGCCCATGATCTCTGGAGAGGGAGACTAAGGGGGCGCCTTCCACAGAGGGGCAGACGGAGTGGTGCCAGAAGCCAAACGGATGGGAGCCCTTGAGAGTTCCATTCAAAGAGGAAATAAAAACAACAGTGGAAGCATCTTTATTTAATATGGGTCAGCATCTCCCAGGCCCCAGGGACCTGACTCTTCCACCTACTGTTGCATGTCCAGATTCTTTGAACCCAATCTTTTATCCCCTAAAGAACACACAATTGGCTTTGGGGCCACAAAGGGAGGTTTAGGCGGAGGCTTAGGGATCTCTAATCCCAAACTTTGTCCTTAGGAAGCTTAGGATCAGCACTGATCATTCAGGTAGCCCAAAAGTGGCTTTGGAGGAGGGGTTCTTGGTGGGATGGGAGGAGTAGTGGGGGGAGGATAATCTATAAGAGAGATCAAAAGGGGTGGGGGACATCCATGAGCAAGATGTCGGGGGAGGAGGAGTTTTATCTGTTCAAGAACATCTCCTCGGTGGGGCCGTGGGATGGGCCTCAGCACCATATCGCCCCTGTCTGGGCCTTCCACCTCCAGGCAGCCTTCATGGGCTTTGTCTTCTTTGTAGGGACGCCACTCAATGCCACGGTGCTTGTGGCCACACTGCGCTACAGAAAATTGCGGCAGCCGCTCAATTATATTCTGGTCAATGTGTCCCTGGGAGGCTTCCTCTTCTGCATCTTCTCTGTCTTCACCGTCTTCATCGCCAGCTGTCAGGGATACTTCGTCTTTGGTCGCCACGTCTGTGCTTTGGAGGCCTTCCTGGGCTCTACAGCAGGTATTGCAGAAGGGGGCT
>NW_011888814.1:8443246-8445348 GCF_000151845.1 Pteropus vampyrus | reverse complement strand
CCGCTTCAGCTCCAAGCACGCACTGATGGTGGTCCTGGCCACCTGGACTATTGGTATTGGAGTCTCCATCCCACCCTTCTTTGGCTGGAGCCGGTGAGAGCAGAGGGCCGTGATGCTGACTTAGCTAGGAGCTTAGGTTGGTGTGGGTATAAGGAGCTGAGTATGACCTTTGAGGCTTTGACCTCTACTTTTTAAATACCTGATGGAGTAGATGAGGGAAAGGGCTATGGGAGACAAGTGCTAAAGTTTACTCTGTACTTGGAATTGCTATACCTTCTGGTGGACAAAAAACCCTCCCTGCCCACAGTCATTGGGCATCCTCTGGGTTCTAAGTGGCAAACACAGTCCAGGAATCTCATCTCCCACTCCACTAATCCTTGTGGTGAGCCCCTCAGTGAGCAGGTGCTTGTCCAGTGGGCGAGTGCTTCGTCCCTTACAGGTTCATCCCCGAGGGCCTGCAGTGCTCCTGTGGCCCCGACTGGTACACCGTGGGCACCAAATATCGCAGCGAGTACTATACCTGGTTCCTCTTCATCTTCTGCTTCATTGTGCCTCTGTCCCTCATCTGCTTCTCCTATTCTCAGCTGCTGGGGGCCCTCAGAGCTGTGAGTAGTTTTTGTGAGGATCGGGGGTAGAGGTCAGGGGGCTCTAGGTGAAAGGGAAGAGTGTGTGTCCTAGAACATAAGACAGCTGGAAATGCCACAGCCAGGTAGAGGGGATCATCTAAAAGCAATGAAGGAAGTGGGGGCAGAAATGATGAAATGGAATGAATGATAAGGTGGTCACTCCTGCTCAAATATGGTTGTCAAGAGATGCATATGGTCCCTTCCAATGTCACAGGCCAGAGAGCCACCTCTATCCTGCCTTCCTCGCAGGAGAGCCAGAGGGACTAGACCAGAAACTGGGGCAGAAGAGAGGCAATTGGAGCAGATGCCCCTTAGTAGAAAAGCATCCAGGGATTTGAGTTGGGGGCCAGGAGGAGGATGTGATGTTTTCTCTGTGCTCTGCCCAGGTTGCAGCCCAGCAGCAGGAGTCAGCTTCAACCCAGAAGGCTGAGAGGGAGGTGAGCCGCATGGTGGTGGTGATGGTGGGATCCTTTTGTCTCTGTTATGTGCCCTATGCTGCCCTGGCCATGTATATGGTCAACAACCGTAACCACGGGCTGGACTTAAGGCTTGTCACCATTCCTGCCTTCTTCTCCAAAAGCGCTTGTGTCTACAATCCCATCATCTACTGCTTCATGAATAAGCAGGTAAAGCTATTTACATTCCTATGAGACCCTAGTCCTTAAGACCTGATTCTTCTCAGCAGTGACATTTTTGTAACTTAGAGCACTTTGGACTCTACTTAAAGGGTTAGGGGTGAACAAGGGAAGCCAAAAAGATCCTTGGTAGGCTAGGAAGCCCTTGGTAAGCAACAGGGAGGATGGTGTGGTCATTGAGACAGGTAATAGAACTCAGGGAAGACAGAACTTGAGCCATAAAAATAGAGTTGCTTCAAAGGGCAGAATGACAAATGAAAAGGTTTTGTTTTGTTGAAAAACTGACAGATCGATAGTTCCCCTACATCTAATCCTTCCAATTCAAGAGTTCTTAATCCTTTTCCATCCAACTTCCAGCCTGCAGGAGCATATGTGAAGCACAGAAACCACAACACATGCACAAATCTCTAAACAGCTTATCATCTGGAGTTACCAGGTGGCCTCCTATCCCAAATCCTGACTCTGAGCTAAAAATAACCCCAAACTCAGATGTGTCTAGGAGAGTTCCTGTCATGTAGGGCCAACATTCTGCTTGGAGAATTAATAAGTTATTTTGTTTCTTCAATCCCAGAGATGGAGTCAAGAGGAATGTGAAATCTCCTGGAATGGAAACGGAACTGACGGTCCTTTCCATGCTGGGAGCAGCACCTTCCTGGAATGGGGGTGGGTGGGCGGGCAGGCCTGCTCTGAGGCTGCTTTTGACAGTGCTCCTATGAGGCAGTCTATGTTTGTGAGGTTTCCCAACAGTGCAGCCTCCAAGTTAGCCAGAATGTATAGGGATTATCATTGTAGACCAGGAGAAGCCCTAGACTGGAATCTAGCGCTCTCTCAAGATTAGGAA